>NC_088302.1:34812190-34967190 GCF_032854445.1 Liolophura sinensis | reverse complement strand
GTGGGAGAGGAAGACAGCATAAACTGGACTTATCTACCTTACAAATAACGACGGAAGATACACTTGCAGATTTAGCTGGCCCGGAGTGGAGTAAGTTTTTGATTTCCCTGTTTTGATTTAGTAAAGCAGTCTGTACTTAGCGCTTGAGTATTCCTAAGTCACATGCGAAATTTGGAAATCAACAAATGATGAAATTTATTCATCACTCAACATTTCATCCTTGTCAGTGTTTGCAAAATTGTGTAGGGCAAATGGTACACACAGCAGCACCCCCAGATGCTTAAATAGCGTATTAAGTTATTTCCCTTAATTGCTACCTTACAATATGAAAATAATATGGCTCTCCGGGATCTGATGGACAAGAGTAAAATACATACTTTGAATCATGCTGGGTGGAGTGGCAAATCTGGCAGTTAAGTTGCTTCAGGCACATGCTCATGCACATGTAGTTTGATTCCAGCAGCCTTGAATATGTCTGGAAACTCAGATCAAGAGACCTGACCCTGACCCTGCCCCTGCTCCTGTTAATCTGAATATATGCCAAATAAAGTTGGGTTTGTTAATAGCTAGGCACGACTGGCAGAGTGCATGGAAATGTTTTGCTGAAAGAGAAACATTATTACTGAGAGCATATTTTTGTCACTTAGGTATCTGTATTTTGTGACACTTAGACAGGGTGTGGCATTTTTGTGTAGTATCTTACCATGACATTCCATTGAGGCAGTACATGCTACTGTATGATGAAATACCATCAGAAAGTATAAATATTGAAAAACCAAGGTAACCTAAAGCCAACAAGCCAGCTTGTTATACATTATTGAAGGATATACATGTATCATAGACCGGAACTAATCATTGTTCGGTTAAGTATTTAGGCCAATAATACACAAATTAACAAAAAGATTCAACACAATTACATGTATTTGTCACTCTTGGCCTACATGTACTTATTGTAAATTGCTGTCTTGTCATTATTTTGCTCATTTATTGATATTTTGCATGAGTACTTAGAAATTACGGAAAGTGATGCCAGGCGCAGAATTTGTCTGGGAGCAGATTTCTTGTGGGTGCAGAAACGTAGTGTTTTAATACAGTACTTGCTCTATGGATCATAATGCCTGTGATAAAATGAGAGACAAAATGTTACCAAAGCAAATTAACAGATTAACTGTGACAAAAGCAAATTGAGCATCAAAATTTAAACTTGCCTTGTAATTTGTTGAAATTTCCAAAGTTTATAAATAAATTGTATTTGAAATGGCCCTGAAATCCGCTACCTACATGTGAATACAATAGGGCCTCACTGAGTTAATTCTTATGAGGTCACTCTCCCATCTGAAAGGTACATTTTTAGGAGTGAGCCTCATTTCTGCCACTGATATCATGTTCTTGTGACAACCCACATACTGCATGTTAGACGAGGTCGCACTTCCTGTAATTTCAAACCTCAAAAACTAACCTTTAATGAGCTAGACTGGAACTTAAAACAACCACATTGGTGGGAGGCTCCTGGGTCATTGCGTCACTCAGGCAGGGAGGCCCCTAAAACTCAAAAAGCCAAAGCGTTAAACATGATACAACAAAATGTGACCTATACATGTACTCCACCTCCAATACAATATATTTATATAAAGCTTTGTTTTCAGAATGTACTATTAACTGTGTTCACCATGCATTTTACATGCACATGTCACTGACATAGCCCATGGAGAGCTGATGATGCTTTAATACCCTTATCGTTAATCCATTTAACACATTAAACAAGAAGGTTGAGAAACTTAGTTGTACTCCTGTGTGTCTGTGTGTGAAAACATTACCAGGAGAAACACATTACATGTGTCATTCATAAATCCTTTAATAATGTGTCATTGAAAGTATTATGACAGGTGTATGTACATGTATAGTTACGAACTGCAGTTTGATCAGAGATGTATGGATGGAAAGCAGTACACACCACCTGTATTACATGCCCTAATGACACAAAGGTGTGTCATTCCTTATCAAACAGAATTTATTAGTGCATTATACTGGCATTCAGGATGTTTGTGGCGTTTGGGGTTGACAACACTGACAATATCAGTTCAGCATTATCACAAATGTTTTAATCAATAGCTATGTACTGTACACTGAAGACAACACGGATGTATTTATAAGTACAGCTTTAGATTGGGGACTTTGTGGATGTGTCCTTAATTAAAAAAGTGAAGTACGTGTACATGTACATGTAGGCTCAGAGAATCTTGTTTTCCTGGGGGTTTTTTTTCATTTGATTTTTTTTTTTTTTTCAAAAAACATTTTTTTCTTCTGACCATCACTTTAAGGCCCTAGATCTATTAAACAGTGAAATACAGTAGACTTAGTCAGGAAACTTCAAAGCTAACAGCAAGCTAACGAATGCATATACATATTTAAAACAAGTGCCGTTCTCTCATGTTCACGCATGTAGTACATGTATGTGTTAATTTGCTGTATTGCAGATCAACCTGCGGTTAATCCTGGTCAGTGGGAAGACTGGAGAGTTCCTGTTTTCACCGAATGACTCAGCAGCCGATATTACAGAATACGTCTACAACAACTGGCCCGAAGGTAAGATAGGAAGCAGACTGAAAACTTATAAGCTCACTCATGTAAAGCTGAATTACCTCGAAACCCCTTGCCTCCAGTCTAATTGTTTTCAGGCGCAATTAAGTGTTATGTTTAATATCGGCTCATTATTGTGACGACCATGTTCTACGATTGTACTTATGTGTGTGCAGGGGACATCAAATGCATATGAAATACATGCACCACTGTGATGAAGTGCACAGCAGCTTCACATTGTATGATGTCACATGTGTGTAGTTTCATGGCCATGTGATGTGTTGTGTGAATTTTATGGTCTAGTATTGATCAAGAAATCAATTGGATCCATGTATACTATAATTATGTGAATATATGTAGAATGCAACAAAACAGAAAAAAAAGAATTTAAGAAGGAGAAAAAAAAAACAGCTCAAGGTCATATTGCAGCCTGCGGATAGTTGTGGGTTTCCCTCCAGGTTACCTGGTTTCCTCCCACCGTAATGCTGACCATCGTCATAACACTGAAATATTCTGGAGTATGTCATAAAACACTAATCTAATAACCGTACGTGGGAAGGTATCTCAGCAACCTGTGGATGGTTGTGGGTTTCCCCCCGGGCTCTGCCCGGTTTCCTCCCACCATATATTTTTGGCCGCTGTCGTATAAGTGAAATATTCTTGAGTACAGCGTAAAACACCAATCAAATAAATAAATAAACCAATCAAACAAATGAAAATCATACATAAAAAGAGAGAAGTAGTGTTTTACAAATTCTTTTTGTGAAGGGGCATGGGAGTGAAATTTGTATTTATCTGACACCATTTTTGTCAGAAGAGAACCAAAGCCGCAGGGAGTCTAGTAGGAATCATTGAGAACTGAGATTGGCATAGTATTCACTTACTTGATGTTTTATGTCGAACTCAAGAAGATTCCACTGGCACAGTGGCGAAGGTGGTATGAAATTGGGCAGAGGCAAGGGGAAAGCACAACCATCCGCTGCTTGCTGACAAGACCTTTCCACATACGATGAGGAAACCGGCTTGAGCTGGAATTGAACTTGGAGCGACAGTCTTGACATATTGTGCTGTGATGCTAACCACTCGACCAGGGAAAATTCACTGACTCGCTAGGGTGTTACTCGCATCTGATTAAATCTTGGCCTGTACTAATTGGCATTGTCAGGAGGCAGTGATGTAGTATAATAATCATAATTAGATCACCTAGTTTACAGGTCACAGTTCACATGTATGTGTTGTTAGATCCTGATCAGCTCAGTGTCCATAAAACCACAAGGTCATGTATGGACTCCCTGCAGTGTCCACTATACAGTGTGTAATGTGGTCACCTTCCTGTGTCAATCAGGAAATAAGATACGTCTGAATACATACGGTTACATTTGTTCGAGCGAAATATAAATGGGCCTTTTATTTGTCTACACAAATTTGTGAAAAATGATCAGTTTGCAGTTGTGCACTGTTTGCATGCATCAAATAGAAAGTAGCTTTCTCTGTGTGCGTGTTACTTTGTATTTTCTCGTTGCTTTTTATGCTCATTACTGGATTGAAGGGAGTCATTATATGGGGCTAAACTTATTGCACATGTTATGAAAATCTCTAAGCCTGATTAAAGTGAAAGACAGCACCTGACTAATGTTTGTGTCTACTGAAAGACTACCATTCAAAGTATCTTAAACGGGCATTAAATGTTTTTAAGAAATGTCCTCAGCACAGTAAAACTTTAGTGAAACTTAGTCTTGTCACTACTTCAGTGTGTCTCCATTGTCGTCGGCAAGGTGGCATCACGTTTACCCCAGCTCTCTAATGTGGAAGTTATTTTCCGTATTATTGTCAAAGCAGTAGCCTATGGCAGATAAAATTTCTGTAATGCTGTTCCAAGTGATAAATAAATAGCTTTCTTGGATATTGGACACACTGAAAAGATATTTTTTCCACTGCTTGAACTGTAGATACGGTAAGCCTGCTGTATCATTTATACAGTTTAGGAGTACCCTGCAGATGCACAACCAGGGTGTTTCTCTTATTAAATATTTACAAAATTACAATAGGACTGTTTTACAACTAGATTCATTCTCAATTCTGAAACAAGTGGAAATAATGTGACGCACCACTGATGCTGAACTAGGCATTTGGCTGTCGCTAAATACTATGCTTCAGTTGCTAACCTAGTTATCACATACGTCAGAAAAAGCATGCTGGCTTGAACACAGCGTTTCAATAATTTTACTGTATTTTTTTCAGTAAGAAAACCGAGTAAGAAAATTGAAAGTAATCATCCCTTGTGTGCAAGAAAGACAGAAGAGCAAAATTTTAAATTCTTCAATTCTCATAAACTTGGAGAGAAAAAAAAAAGTACATCGTAAGATTTTATTAATTTTAAGCATTGTCTGGTGAGATGCTGTCTTCTCGCTCCTGTCTGCCTTCGGCATACCTAATGAATTTTTGACTGACTGATGTTTGTTATTTAGAAACTGCTGACTAAACTCTAACATCAGAAAGTGTTTTTGTGGGGTGAGACAGTATGCTACTGTCTGACATAATTTGTAATACCGTCAATACATTGAATATTACATGGCTTGTAAATCAACTGATTTTACATCTGTGGTGGTCCGTAAATGATACAGACACGCCCCAAAACACTTTGTGAAGTGGTCCTTTGGCTACATGTAGCTAAATCATTCTAAACTATTTCAAAATGAGGTCTTATGCAGTAGTTCAGTTTTATTATATGTCATTTCCTTTTAGTGAATGAGTAAAGGCTGTGTTACAACTTAGGAAGTGCAATCTGATAACAGCGTGTTTGATTGGATAAAATTCTCAAGATGTCTGCCTGGATTCACACGAACCATTTGTGCAGCATTGACATTTTGTTTTACCTGTTATTTGGTGAAATCTCATTAAAATAATAAAGTATGATATTTTTTAGAAAGCTCGAAAATCCTGCTTTCGATCAGAATATGTTTTAGCCAGGCGCAGTCTTATCCTTTAAAAATGAACATACCCTAAAGGACTTAATATTTTGCCCACAAAAGTGAATTTTTACAGACAAATAAAAGTCACAAAATATCATTTTTGGAGCAATTTTCCAATAGAATATCATCCCCTGTTGTTCTAAGCAAACTTCAAAACACCTTTCTTAAACCAACAGAACTCTCAAGATCAGGACACATGGGCAAGTTAGTCATGGATGAAATTTAGGGTCATTAAGAGTACTTCGTGTTCTGGGTATAATTACTATGGAAACATGCATAGTGTTTTAGATGACAAGCAGTAAAACCATACAAAGTACATGCAGATATTTACCATATATTTTTAGAAGAAAATTTCTGAATTTTACGTTGTTTATCTCTCCTCAAGTACAGCTGTCATCATTGCACATGTGTCCCATCCTGGGTGTAGCGCTCATGTAATAATAAAGCACTGTGCCCTCACTGTGCCCTGTCAGGCAACTGCATGTACTTCAGTCTGACATGGCATATCCTGTATCCCATTACCTCATTTTGTCAATGGCTACTTCATTTCCCCTTTTTATATGTCACTGTTACACATTTGCATTTGAATCCCTTCAATGTTTGCAAGTTATATGTGTTGTCATTATGGTTATTTGAGAAATAATATGTCTTTATATGGCCATGAATCCTGCTTATGCTGTATATGTCAAGTTGATATGGACATGTTTTTTTTTAACTCTTCAGTAACAATTACAAATAGGCTTGCCATTTTTAAAAAGCTGGCACATACAGGTTCTGTATATGTTTCATTGTCCACCACATTGTGAATGGCTTATATGTTAGTAACTGTTCAGAAATATGATGATTACAGTTTTGTTACCTCCATTTTTACCAAGATATGTTTGTGCTTTAGTGTTTTAATTAAATCAAACAAACATGGCTGTCCTTGACATTCCAAGCTCAGGATTTAAGAGTTTAATAGTTGACCTAGTCCACTTGCTTTGTATTTAAAGCAAAATGACCCACAACACTGTGGCTGATGAATAACTGGGGAGCTTAATCCTTGAGCACTGGACAACACCAGCATTTGAACATTATACAGATACCAGAACTAGGTGTTCTTTTTCAGTTTCATATTTTTGTACTCCAACCTGTACAGATAATATCAGTTTAAGAGCATTTTTACATCTACGTTAAATTGGCGACATCTATATATAACAGCATAGGATGCATTTGTTCGAATGAATTGATTCAGTTTGTGCACAGGAAAAGTTGCTCTTTTTAGTGTTCTCTCTCTCTCTTTCTTTCTCTCTCTCTCTCGCTCTCTCTCTCTCTCTCTCTCTCTCTCTCTCTCTCTCTCTCTCTCTCTCTCTCTCTATATATATATATATATATATATATATACATACATACATACATATTTCTAGATAAGATAACGTTCTAGAAATACAGATGCAGTATGTAGAATTATTCAACACAACAGAAGATGTCAGTTTGCAACATTGTGCGCTATTCAGCTTAAGTTAATAAAGGGGGCACAGCTGAAAAAAAAAAGATGATTGGTGATAGACACCTTTGGTGATGACTCATCCTTATTGCAGTTATTATGTTTTTTGTGTGAAGCAGGGATGTAGAAAAACTACAGCCTACATGATTGCATTTCAGGATTTAAATATTGCCCATGGTTACTTTTATGTTTAATGTAGTTTCTCTGTTATTTTATGTGTTTTTGCAGAATGGTGTGATGAGCAATTACCAGCTGTGAATATTCTACGACTGATATATCAGGGCAGATTCCTACATGGAAATGTCACTTTGGGAGGTAATGTTGTTACATTTACATCTTTAATGTTTATTCTGTAATAAACAATTCTGTTTTACTTCCCTCTCTCAGGCAATATAATTAACTTCAAAAAGTGACGCTTTAAAAAGTTTTAGGTCAAATATAGTGTTTAACATTGAACTGATTGTATGATGGAGAAATAGCTTAACGTTGTTGATCACTTTTTGCCATGGATATTCATTAATAAGGCATCAAACATTTATTTATTAATTTTATTGGAGTTTTAGACACTGTGCCAGAGTCTTTTTTGTGTTGGGAGGAAACCAGAGTATTCTGAATAAGCCAAGGGCCTGTGGCAAGTAAATGACTATTAAACACTGTGCAAGAACCTGTTTTGTTTTTGGGGGGGGACACCAGTATCCAGAGTAAGCCAAGGGCCTGTAGCAAGTAAATGACTATTAAACACTGTACCACAGCCTGTGTTGATTCGGGAGGAAACCAGTGTTCAGAGTAAGCCAAAGGCCTGTAGCAAGTAAATGACAGTTAAACATTGTACCACAGCCTCTTTTGTTTTGAGAGGAAACCAGTGTCCAGAGTAAGCCAAAGGCCTGTAGCAAGTAAATGACTATTAAACACTGTACCACACCCTGTTCTGTTTTGAGAGGGAACCAGTGTCCAGATTAAACCAAAGGCCTGTAGCAAGTAAATGACTACTAAACATTGTACCACAGCCTGTTCTGTTTTGAGAGGAAACCATTGTCCAGAGTAAGCCAAGGGCCTGTAGCAAGTAAATGACTATTAAACACTGTACCACAGCCTGTCCTGTTTTGGGGTGAAACCAGTATCCAGAGGAAGCCAAGGGCCTGTAGCAAGTAAAAGGCTGTTAAACACTCCAACTTGCTACGCACATGTTTTTTGTGCCCATTTTCCGATTACTTTTGCCACTCAAGACTTTGAATGTATGATGTACATGTATTTTAAGGAATGATGGAAATAGACATTTTAGATTCCAGTTTGCAGAGTTACGCCCCTTTTGTATTATTGTTTACAGTTGTAGCTATTACGGTGAACTGGATTACATGTACAGTATACTCTCACAACTGGATATACACCTAACAGTCATGTATATTTAGCAAATTATGGGAATCATTTCCAATACAACTGAGATTTTGAATTTGTCGAGTTATGTCAGTTTTCTAGAATCAACAATGGCCTAGGGGCCATTTCATGTATTAAGAGTTGTTTAAGGGCTATTGTAAAGCTTGGCAACCCTCAATAGTCACACATAGTTCAGCAAATTTCATGCGTTTTATGGAAGTCTTGCTACGTACATGTAAATGCGTTCGAACATACATGTACTTTCAAATTGAATCACAGAAAAAAACAAGCATAAAAAACCAAAACTAAGATGATTTGTTATCTGTCGCAGAAGTCTAATTCAGAAGAATAGGCATACATGGCCATATGATTTGATTTTTCTCCGCATATGACCTGTTTTACTTGTGTGTACAGTACAGCCATCTGGCTTGCATATTACACAGTGTTCAGGTATTTTTTTCTGTTCCATCCACTGATCTGATGCAGTGTATCGTTACATGTATAATGTGCAGCTGTTAATTGACATTAGTTAAGTAGGAGTTTGTGTGTCTGTCAAAGTTCTTCAGTGTGGCTTACATCAGTATCTATCGAAAACAGGGTCCTCAAAGAGTCTATCGTCATGGAAACCTGTCAGGTAAATTTGTTGTAATTATGTGGAGGTAGATGTATCTTAGTGTGATTATGGGCATCCTGGCTGGTACCGGAGATGGCTTTGGAAATCAAAGAGCTGGGGATGTTGATTAAATAACCAATGCTTGTCCAGTGTCGGGCCGATTGAAGGGCAGCTAAGTGCTTGTAGCTCTCTCTCTCTCTGTCTCTTGTGTCTCATGTTTACAACAGGCTAATGCACAGATTCTGCCTTTATCTTCTAACCACTTACTGTGACCTTTAAAGAGTTGGCTGACTTTTCTGTACTATGTTTTAGGGCTTTAAAATTGTAGGTAATGTCTTTTATAGTGTTAAACTGAGAAAGGTGGGAGTTGAGGTTACTCAGATTATTATTTTAATCAAATTACTACATACATGTATGTATATAGCGTTTAAAACAATGAACATGTAGAAATTGTATCAAGCATGGGCAAGAGGCTTGTCAGCAAATTGGGGATGGTCGTGGGTTTCCCATTGTAAACTTCACACTAAAGGCTTCGAAATTCAGTTAAAAATACACAAAACGATTTTCTCCTGAACTCTCCACAAGGATTTTACTGGGGTTCTCACTTCCTTGATCGTATTTGGGTTAACAACCAAGGTGCCACATGTAGGTAATGCCTCAAGGTTACTCTCTAGAGGTTTGTTTCCTGGTTATTTACAACCTCACAAGACAGATGATTAAAGCTTTGTCAAGCCCTATTTTCATCCTAACCAGTTTTTATGCCTGGTTTCACAATTTTTTTTTTCTTCTTTTTTTTTTTTTCTTTTTTTTTTTTTTTTAATTATAATCCTCCCACCACCTCCCAATTTCTAAATAATGCAGTTTTGCTGTGTCATGGACAAGATAATAATCTATTCTTGAGTCTACATGCATCACCCAAGATGACATACATGAACACGGCACACAGACTGAGGGAATCAATCAGAAGTATTGATTGGCTGTCATTCTGCTGATGTTAAAGCATCTCCTGCCCAGCCAGGTGTAACTTCTCTTCACCTGTCTCGCCCGATTCTATCTCGTTAGCAACGCCAACAACGGGTAGGGTAGGATGTATGTCAGCTGGAAAAATTGACTTCCTGATGCTTGATGATGTCTTGATATATAATGGCAGGATTGTCTGCTCTCCGGCAAAAGATATTTTGGGTGAGAGTAGGGATGCAAGTTACCACATAACCTGCTTTTCATAATGCATGAGATTCATCTTATCCACGAGTACATTTTTGATAATCAGTGCGCCACAAATTAAAATGGTAATGCACTAGCATGCCACTTCATATTGGTAGGATACAGTATATACATGCACAGTGTAACTATACTACAGGTATCAGTTTCGCATGTGTTACATAATACACTTGGAACACATGTATGGGGTCCAACTGTGTTGTTATCATTGTCATCAGTAATATATGTACATGTATTTGGGCTCGAAATTCACTCTATACATCGTAAAACACCACAATAAAAATCAATCAATCAATCAATCAGTCAAAATTTCACTCAGGGTTAGAGATTGTTTATTTTAGAATGCTAAAATGAGCTGACTAAATTATAAATGTTGGTCCATGTTTGGCACAGTTGGCTTGTCTCTACCAATTGGCCCATGACTGGTGGGATCTAGCGGTTTCTCTGATATATGAAGGCCGGTAACTTACATGTAAATCTTAACACTCCCATTTCTTCAACTAATAAACCTGACTGCCATGTTACATGTAAAGAGGCAGTGAAAGGTGAAATACCCTAAATGACGTTAAATTTTGCCCACTAAAGTGCATTTTTTAGAAGCTAATAAACGTTACAAAATGTTATTTTTGGTGCTATGTCTTACAGTTTTCCAGTAGAATATCATCCCATGTTCTATGGAAACCTCAGGACATCGTTCTAAAATAAATAGACAATCAGGAAAAATGGGCCAGTTTATGGTCATTTAGGGTAACCATTATGGTGAATGCCCCATCCCTCTCCTTCTCCCTCCTCCCCCTGGAGTTTTTCTTGGTTCAGCTTCCTTTGACCAGCCTCTAGAGTCTTAACTAATTGTTAAAGCAATATTCCTTTTACTTTCAGCCCTCAAGTTACAGATGGGAAAGACAACAGTGATGCACCTTGTACCCAGAGAACATCTACCAGAGCCCAATAACCAAGGTAAAGCATGTTAACATGGCCTTTTCTCTGTAAACAGTGATAATGGTTTGAGCAAACCATGTTTAGTTGACCTATGACATACAATTCACTCATTGTTCAGTGGAGTGTCCATTAATTCTGTCTCCTGTTTAGTTACACAAAGAAAACTTATGCACAGGAGAGTGTTCTCATCATACATCAGTCTGGTTGAATATTCGTCCACCCTTAAATCTAACTGCCATTAAAGAAGGGAAAAATTCGTAAGTACTTTGTTGAATGCCAGTCAGATAAATTTATTGATGAGAATGCCTTCTGGCTTCATCAGTGTCTGTCAGGACAATCTACATGATCAGTGTACGCTGTATTTCACTGTATTGGAATTCACATATTTAAACGTATTTACGTATAATTCTTTTCAATAGTTTTTATATTGGTCATCTTGTGATGTTTACCTAAAATTGTTGTGTAATGTGGTCTAGTTAAGGTATTAGAATAAATGACCTAAACAACGTTTTGCCTAATTGTGAGAGCTCTTTTGATCTTTCAGTTTTCAGATTTGATTGGAAAGCTGCATGATAGCCTACCAGAAAAATGTATGCCTCAATACCAAAAGGAATACTTAATGACATATGTTTGTGGAATTGTCTAGTTGTAGTGGTATATTTTATCAGTAGGCCAACATGTATCCTCATTAAACTCAGTTATATTTATTGTTACAGGTCAGTTGAAGAAGGACAAGAGTGGAGAGAATAGCTGTAGTAACTGTTGTATAATCCTTTGACCAGGTGGGCGTGGCCTGGCAGAGGGGTTGGGGACAGGGGCTGCCTGCCTTACCCTCTCACCTCAATCAGTCTTTCAGCTGTGGGGATCAGGCCTGTCAGTGATGACCACAGCGTTTGTCCGCCGCTCCAGTGGCCAGGGAACCCAGATCGGCTCCGCTGCAAGGAAATGGCCAATTACCGGCAAACCACCGGACTTGCTTTAATAGTTCAAGGATATCATTTTAACAACAACATGTTCAAATTGGATTTTTCATCCAGCTCAGCCGTATCACCTGTAATTCATGCCCACCCCGTGACGTTACAAGCCCGGCAATGTTGTGTGTGGAGCACATGATAGACAAGTGCTGAAATTATTTGATTGGTCATTGAGACACAGGCAGGGACTGTGTGAACCAATCAGCCAGACTGTCTGACCTTTGATGGCCTGGCTTTATGTGACAGGATCTACTGATGATCTGCCTCTGGTGATTGGTCAATTTGGGTTTTAGGGGGCAGGGGAGGGATCACAAGAGACTGATTTATCTACAGTTATTTATCATATGAGCATAGTGAGTAGTCCCCATTGCATGATGGTTCTCACATGTTCATCTCTCTCAACTTGAATGTAACAAAGTGTAAATAACAGTACATTATGAGTGTCAAATAATTTTATGAATTCTTGATTCTATCTGTATAGCCCACCGTTAGCCAATAATTAACATTTCCCCTGACACACACAGTCAACACAAATGACAATTGACTGACAAATATCAGATATGATTGCAATTAAAAACTAAAATGTGTAAAAAAAAAATTTATGTTTAAGAAAAAAAAAATATTGATATGGTAAACAGGATGGGTATGGTCAGTTGAGTTTTACAGTTGATGTTTTATTTATGTAGTGCTTGAATTTCTTTTTCCACTTTCATGAATTAAAAGTATGTCTAATCAGAAGAAAAGTGATATACAGAAGTAGTATTGAGTAGCAAGGTTTCAATCCCATCTTGTGATGTACATTATTTTATAGAATGCCTATGATCAGCAGATCCATTATATTTCTAAAGTAAATTGCAGCTGTTCTTGAAGCAGTTGCTTTAAAAGATTTCCGCTTCTATGTACAGTTTATAACAACCAGAAAACACGTCACCCGTCTTTGATATTAAATGCAACGAAGAAACTAGTTGACCAGAGCATCATTCTTTAGTGTTGGAGCTTTGATTGGTGTTATCTTAAAGTTTCAACTCTGACAATTCAATGATGGATCCTCAGTAAGACTCTTATAATTTACACTTTTCATTTTGATTTGAAATATAAAGATAGAGGAACGAGTTTTGATTTCACAACATTTGAATATATATATAATGATCAGACGTACTGGTAAACATTGAATTCATATCATATTGACGGTTAATTTCCGGCCCCAAAATATGGTTAAAATTGGGATTTAAAACATCTGAAACCTAAGAGCAAGTAATCTGCTCCTAGGGTTTGATGTTGAAATGAACTGAAAATTTGCTGTACAGATTGTTTAATGTTGAATTGTACTTGCCATGGTTGGAAGTAGGGTGTATATAATTTATTATCATCACAGTTGTGTTTATTGATAGAGATTGACAGAAAAACTTGTGAATTTATGAAATATGCTGTGAGGTTATTTGGGGAAAGTGTGTTCTCTGCTATGGTAATTTTTTTTTTTTTTTTTTTTTTTGTACATGTGTGTTCTATTTGTACATCACATTGACGGTGAATAGAGCAAAATCAATACTGTAAGCAATACATCGCAAAACAGTGATAAACAGTTTTCTAATCATTTTGACAGATTATTGAACATGGGTGTGTGTTAGGATGCTAATCCAGCATGAAAGGATTAATCTGAAAATAACAAACATCACTACCTGCATTGGCAAATTTCTGAGGCAAGCATCTTACATTTGTGAAAGCTATGAAAATACAGGATTGAACTTTTAAGATGTATATAAAAAAAAAAATTGAATCACCAGACCTACATATATACATACCCTAGTGTATAACGAATATCAGTTCCCGAGGAACTGCAAGTAGTAGTCACTAGTGTGTTAGACACGTATGAGAGGTCAATGTACCCGAATCATTGGAATCACAAGTTTACACTCCTAGGTAACAAGGAAAAGCAAATTACATGCGTTGTACCAGTATTCGACAGTTCTGTTCTTTGATGCAATTTGCTGGAAATGCCAGAAATTTTAGGTCTGCTTTTTTTATTATTATTATTATTAGCCAAGAAAAAGCTTTCAACAATGTTACCCTAATGATTGATGCAGCGACACCACCTCACCTTTACCTGTCTAGTCCAGAAATAGTGCTCTATGTCGGTAAGGGAGCTCAGAGACTTACCCTGCCTATTCAGGTTATTTGTATGTGTTCAGGTTCCTGCAAGGATTATCTCTAGTATGCTTACAGTGCATGTTCATAAGGGAGAGAATGTTTAGTACAAGGTGTTGTTATGGGCTTACATACATGTAGTCATCTTCACTATCCTTTTTAAGCTTGTTATTAAGTATTGTTTCAATGTTCTTACTTTCTTTCCTGGATAAATATGTACGAAGTTAAAGTCATCTGATGAAAAATTGCATGTACGTCTATTTTGCTCAAATCCATGCTTACATGTGCTTTTTTTTCTTTCTTTTTTTTTCCATCTCCAAAGACTCTTTCTGCCCTCCCAAGAGCTATACTTGTAAAGTACCAGTGTGAAAGAACACAATATGCATGTATATAAATGTCAGTTGTTACTTGGAATTTAGAGGAAAACTTTATTTTGACCTCATATTTGGACTGTTCATTTTAAATTTGGCTTTCATCTCTTGATGAAGGGCTAATTTTGGACACTTGCTGGCCAAGCTGTAAATAGAGTTCTAGCTGCAGACCAAATGAGGTAACATGTTGAATTTCAGCTCATGTTGTCTATATAGTGATTTATAATTTAGGGATTGTCAGGTAACTGGTGCTGCATGGTTTTTGCCTTTTGTCTGCTTTCCTTAACTACTTTTACCATACGAAAACTATTCCTGAACACAGCATAAGACACCATGTCAAGGCCAAATTTATGACTGAAATATTAGTCACAAATAGAGTTTTTCTCAATATGCAAAGTATCAGCTGCACTATATTATCCAAGACTGAACAGTGTCACTGGACTGAAGCACATGTATGTGAAAGTTTATCGGCTGTTTACAAATGGCTTCAGTTTACAGAGTGTGTTTTATTTCCTGCTAAAACCTTCTATATTCCTGAATGAAATTTGAATCCTCATAGATGTAATCTAGTACAGCTCATGCTATTATGGACATACAATATTTTAAGGGTAGGTAGGCACAAGCAAATACAACGTACAGTACAATTTCCATCCAGGAAATTTAATACTAAAGTACATCAGTTTTTTAATCTGAAATGCAAGTTATACCCAACTAACATCAATGTACTCTGATATGAAACTAAAAGAAATATAGCAATATTAAATATGATGAAACTGAAGAAAATTTTAGTAAAACTCCTAACAGGTGAATGACACTGTAGAATTAACTCTACCTACTTTTAAGGTGTCCTCTACTGTGAGAAATTCTTGTTCCATAATTTGATGTTTGGTGACTTACTGTAGTGCGGCATTATTTATGTTTCTGAGTATTTTCTGCATGTAGTATAAACAATGCTTAACATTACTCTTTTTACATAGATCTGTATTCAGAGAACTTGCAAGTTCTTACTTTTCATTATCTTGCATAGTGTGATAAATTTTTGACCATTAATTTCAGCTGTACAGTTCTCTTTAGATTCAGTGGGTTTTTTTTTTTAAATTCTGTACAACTGGAGTATTGGTTTATCTGTGTAAAGGTGTAGTTATATGTTATTCAATGCTGTGATTTTTTCTGTCCACGTTGGTTTGTACATCACATCCTGTAATGTAACCCTCTTCCTCACAGTTAAATCTCTGTACATAATGGGCCTTCAGCGCTCCCTTTACACATCCATTCTTCACAGGGCCACTTGACAGAGCTCTCATCAGTGTACATCGGTACAGTCAATAAATCTTTACATAACACACCCTCATCAGTCTGTTTTATTTGCTCACAGCATATGTTCTGTTTTTAGTATAGGAAACACGAAGCTGGGATGTGAAATCTGCGTGTAATTGTTTTATTAGATGAGAAGATTGCAGTTATGGCCATGTTGGTGAAATTGGATCTCTAACAAAAGAATCTCATGGCTGAGCGAATATACTTAAAGGCTCACTCCAAGAGAGCTATACCATCAAATTCTTTTGTTGCTGATCCAACATGTCGGTAAGAGCAAATTATCTATAAGAAACCTTAAGCTGAAACGTGGGGTCTTCAGTTGAGTACTTCATTTGTTGGCAAGAGTATGGGAAACACTAAACTGAACTGTGGCAGCTTCGTTGATAGTTTCGTGTGTACTGCATGCCCCACCAATCACTGCACTTGGATCTTCTTTATCCAGCACTGTGCAGGGGAAACAATGCTAAAATCTGAAAATCATAGTCAACATCATTAAGTAAATGAAAAGACTTTTGAGGAAGCCATACTAAAATCTGAAAATCATAGTCAATATCATTAAGTAAATGAAATACACAAGACTGGAGGAAACCATGCTAAAATCTGAAAATCATAGTCAACATCATTAAGTAAATGAAAAAGACTCCAACACCATGCATAGGAAACTGCACCAAACTGTACATAAGTAGTTACATGGAGTCGTGGGAAGGTCTGACAGCAACCCGGGGATAGCAGTGGGTTTCCTCCCACCATAATGCTGGCCACAGCCACAGTATAAGTAAAATATTCTTGAGTACGGCACCAATCAAATAAATAGTTACATGAAGTGCACGCAACACTGCAGAGGAAACGGAGCTAAAATAAGAAAAATCATACTCTACATCATTATGTACATGAAAGACACCCCTCAGAAAGGCAGAAGTAACAGTACCTCACCAGTGGTGGGGGTTGTAGGATAGAGTTGCGGTGTTTCGTATCATGCAGGCATATAAACCTTCAGTCTAAAAAGATGGTATCAAGGTTTTTTCCCATAAATTAAAAATTCAGCTTTTGTTGGATTGATAATACTAATATATAGACACAATAGTATCAGGCAGGAGTATCATCTTTTTATGGAACGCTTCTTTCCATCAAGACAAGCTGCTGGCCCCAGGTTGATAAAGCTGTCTACTTGAAACTAGTTTACCACGTTAAAATTGTGATTTACTGGAGTAATTTTTACTTCAACACTAGTTCTCATGACAAAATGGAAAATTGGTGTCTAAGTTCAAATCTATATTTAAGAATAATACCACATATTAAGAAGCAGCTTGACTTAAGTCTAAGACAGCTTCTTGATCCTGGAGCCTGTGCATCCTGTTAAACACAGTGCTAGCTGTGTCAAAATTTCAACCACATTTCACAGACTTGTGTATATTAAATGGTAAAAACCGCACGATATCAGAATCTTCTGATTTATTTATTTATTTATTTCAGGGCATTGAAAGTTATAAATTGCATGTACATGTATGTAGAAATTTGAAGACCTACATTTGAGTCTATGTCATGATAAATATAGGCTAATTACTGTAACATACCATCATATATTCTAAACAAAGGGACACCAATCTGTAACTCTGTTCTTGCGACCACAATCTTTGGAATCACATTCTCTTATGCAGTCTAATTTAAATCCTTGATAATCATACACGTAAAGTAAACAATGAGTTAACATGGTGTCAATACACGACACATTTAGGACTTTTGGTAACTGGCTAATTAGACACCTGGCCAAGGAGCTTTCAGTAAAGATGCCAGAGGCATTTGTTTCATTGTTAATGCTGGAGCATTATAAACGTAAAATTAGATTTTTTTACAAAATCAGACTGACCTTTCATTAAAATAATTTTTAGAGCTTATATTACACCCAGCCTAGGTCAGCCAAGCTAAGCCTGTAATCTTTAAGGTTTCAGAAAAAGATCTATAAATAAATTTGTCTTTAAGTAAAACAAAATATACATATTTAGTACCCGTAACATATCTTTGGACAAAGCATTGCAGATGTCGAATGCTGTGACAGATATACAACTTCATGTTGTACTACTAGAGGATTTCTCAGGAGGTACATGTAAGGTTTGTCTGTGTAGAACATCCAGATGGTCTGTCAGTGGTTGGTTCAAACGTTTACTGATGACAGCAGGGCTGTCACTCATTCGGGGCAAATCTTGTAAAATATCTGCTATCAGTGAGATGGAATCCTGAAGAAGATAACAAATGAAGATTTCAGTGTCTAATGCAAAAATATTGAGAAATTTGTAATTAATTTCCATATTTCTAAGCTAAAAAAAAAAATCACCTCCACTGACTTTAGTATGAAGTGGAGGTGATATGAACTGTCAGTGGAGGTGATAAGAACTGCCAGTGGAGGTGATATGAACTGTCAATGAAGGTGAGGTTTTTACTGCACAAGAATTTTTTTTTTCATCTAAAATGTTATATAATTCTAACACAGCTAAACTCTTTTGCACAAGGGAATCGGATAGTGTACTCCCTTTTCCCCCCCCTAGGAGGTACCACATAGGTACTTCTTGCAGGTTCATCATTTCAGCAGAATCATTACCATGTCATCACTATTATAGTATTATAGTGCTGCCTCACTTAATCATAATGCTGATTTGCACACCTGGGGCCCATCGTACAAAGCATGTGGAAATTTGCGCAAATGTTTCTCAAGATGTCATATACAGAAGTATTTCATTGCCGTCACAGTTGTTTCTGTCACAGTCATGCAAGCTTTGCAAAATGGAAGCCTGAATTGATATTTCAATTTTTGTTTGACAGGCATATGAACTGAAAATCATCTAATTTGTGGAAAACATGGAATGTCTCAGCAATGGTTTCTGTTAAAAACAAATTTATGTGATCGAAAAACAAAAAAAATCACATATGAAACATTAACATTTGACACAATAAAAAAGTGCATTCTCTATTTTATTTTTATTCCATTTTTGGATTTTTTTTCGCATGTGCTCATCCATAAAACACAAAATATTAATCTGCCGTAACTTACTCAGAATAAAATACTTACCATTTTCACCAAGTGGTTACATATTTTATCCTCCATTATTTTTCTCTGAAGATCTGCCACTTTTCCACGGATGAATATTTTTTCTTGTTCCCTTTCCTCGATTTCCTCCAGCACAACCCTGTAAACAAGTGAGAAGCCAAAATGACACCTGAGTCATACGAGACATCCGAAATTTCCATTTAATGAATGATATGTTTAAATTATCATGGCCTACACTGGTAAGGTGTGATCACGAGTTTTGATTCAAGCAAATTACGTAAAAATGGATGATCTTACTCCAACATGGGCAAACCTATAAAGCTGAACCTAATCGCGGTAAGTCAGAGCAGTGAAGTGTTGTATTTATATTTGTAAATTAGCTTCTAAAACGCATATGGATATTTATTTACTTTACCCTAGACACATATTCGTTGTCTGGTGATGTCTTGAAAAACCTGCATGCTTATCAATGTGGGCTCATTTGTTACCAGTCCACTGTCTAAACTCAATCCGCCTGCTTTGGCACAACATACTCTTGCAGGCCATACATGAAACATGCATTCTGGTAGAAGATATGTAGAGATGGTACTAGCGCTTTTCGCACAACTCACTCGGCACACCATATGTGAGATGTGCATTCTGGCAGTAGCTGTGTAGCAATTCTACTAGAGCTAACAGCAGTAGGTTCAGTGAAGCGTCAAAGTGTTTACTGGTCTTGTCACAGGTATGTACAATTTTATAAACACACTCCTCAGACCCCTACTGCCCTACAGCTGTGTCCAACTACCAAGAATCACAACTAAACACAAGGAATCATGGAATACACTGTTTGAAATCATCGGCTAAACTCTTCGTGATTTACGGTAGTTGTTGCAGACTTCTTGCTTTCCACCAATTTTACTTGTGTCATTATGGTTTGAACAATAATCGTGTAAATAAAGAAATAATTTAAAATTAAGCATTCCTACCAACATAGTAGTCGTAACGTGATATAGCATCACCTTTATCTGTGATGGAAAGCTCAATATTTTCACCCTTATACCAACAATAAATAACATACCTGCAGTCTCTGCAATGTCTTGGCTCGTGGATTTCAGCTTTGGATGCCTGAAACATATTCAGGCTCAAAAGTGATCATACATGACAACAACAGCAAAAAAAAAGAAAGAAAAAAAAACACTACTTTTGTGTATGTCATAAAAATCATTGTGCTTATGAAGTAAAAGAATAACCAAAGTAAGGAAGCCTGAGTTGACAGAGACAAAAAAAAAAAATCAAAATGCAGTGAACCGTTTGTTTTCTCTTTCAGTGAATGTTTCACTGCAAATTTATTTTCTTTTTGATTTGTTTCACTTTAGGGTTTAAATGCCAAGAAACTTGTTGCATCTCAGCATATTCTTTAACTTACCTTTTCCATGGCAGCCATAAAACTTTTAGTTTTTAGCTTTTCTATAATAGAAGGATGGAAGCCGTATTCTGTTACTGACACCTTCTCCTCAACTGGGCTGCTATCTTTCTGTTTCCTACAATCCATTCCTAGCCACAAAAACAAAACAACACCCATGTCGCAATTTATTTACTTATGTGATTACTCATTTGCTTGATTAATTAGGAATATATCACTTATGCAACATTGGTCAGTTTTATCCATGAAACATGAAAGTCCAAGGCTGTTTTTTTGTTTGTCAGAAAACTCAAAATTGATCTCAATTTGAGCTGAAAAAATCATAAATTAAAAGCATTCTGTACAAATCACCAATTTTGCATCCCTCTATAGTAATAGGTTGTATAAAATATATTTCCGTCTTCCAGTCCATCTTCCGGTCCTTGTAAAAAATCAAGGAAATCTGAAAGGAGGTTTAAAACTTGCCATATTTTTTCTTCCTCTTCAGAAGTTTGATTTTCTCCTTGCAGTACTTTGAGGATGTACTGACATCATTGGCCTTAAGCATCTTTGCTGACTCTGTATTTAAAGCAATATGAAAAGTGCTTGTATGAATGTACAAATAAAACAGTGCACGCATATCATGTGACCCTCAGAATCACATCTTTGGTAATACAAGTCAACTGCTAATTTAATGCACCTATGAATAGGTTAGCTTTCTTCCTGTTGTATTGTTATTATGTAAGTGTGAGCTGAAGTTTTTCTGTACATGTAAGCTATACTGACACTGATGTATAAATAATGCAGTGTTGATCATTCTGTTCTCAAATGATCTCCGCTCGGTTGCAGTTTAAGTCTGGAGTTTCCTATTTATTTTCGTACACAAATAGGGTAAATGGGGCACAATTTTTGCCCCCAACACCCCCACCCCTACCTCCTCCATTCTTCAGTATTGCATGCATTTATGGATTACGGTACTACATGTCTGCATTATGGTATTGCATCACACTTAATAGATAAATCAATATTTCTTTTTTAGAATAAGTTAATGTGAGGTCTGGTGCAAATATGCAGTTCATCATACTGAGGGAAAGAGAGAGAGTTGTCAATACATTACTAACTGTAATGGCCCTAGAAGTGCGCTATGGTAAGTGAAGCCGTTACATGTGCTTCCAAATACCGTTACCCCACCTGTCTTTTCTGAGTGCTGTGATATGGATCCTGCCGACTTCCTCAAGCCCTCATCCTTCTCGCCTCTCAATCTGTCCAGAAGACGCCTGACAAATTCATAGCGAGCATCGTCCTCACTGATGGTTGGTAGACCCTGTGGTGATTTGATTGGGGATTAATGTCAATCTCAAGAATGCTTTATTTATACAATAATCATCAGTTGTATACATGTCGGTGGAGAAAACTGAAGTGACTAGTAGAGAATCTGTGTTTGTTATAATTCATACAGAGTAACTGACAAGCTCTCCAACACACAGCACACAGGTTTTGTACTGCAAAGCTACAAGTAGCTTAAAGTAAAGCATAATTTACCGATTTTGGGAAAGGGACATTTGCCCCTTTCTTGTTACCAAGGCCTGCAAAACGCAGAGGCAGAGCAATACACATGGTACTTGTTTAAAAGTTTGCTTCTTTTAACAGCTGATGTTGTGAAATTTATTTCAGTCATACATGTATTTAATGTACAAACATAAAATATAAAGACATATTTATAAGTGTCAAAGACATTTACACTACATTCTGATTAAAAATACTGGAGTTGTGACCATTTGTTGGCCGCTGACCCACTTATCAAATGTTCACAGTGAAAAGGAGATTCTTCAATGAATTGACATCACTACCACATGGCAGCAACCTTTTCTTTACAACATCCACATATATCGTACATTAACTCACAGTTTCGCTTTCCTCTTCAGATGGACTTAAATCTGATGTCTCAAATGAGTCGGTGTAATCATATCTGATAACAAGACTACCCTGTGTGTCTTCAGTTCTTAACCTCCTGAAAAGAAGAGTTGCAAGGTGAGATTGCCACATTTATTGTAGGAAAATTATACAGGTGGGAGGGTTGTCTGCAAAAGTAGAAAAATTATACAGTTGGGAGGGTTGTTTGCAAAAGTAGGAAAGTAGGACAGGTAGGAGGGTTGTCTGCAAAAGTAGGAAAGTAGGACAGGAGGGAGGGTTGTCTGCAAAAGTAGGAAAGTTGGACAGGTGGGAGGGTTGTCTGCAAAAGTAGGAAAAGTAGGACAGGTGGGAGGGTTGTCTGCAAAAGTAGGAAAGTAGGACAGGTGGGAGGGTTGTCTGCAAAAGTAGGAAAGTAGGGCAGGTGGGAGGGTTGTCTGCAAAAGTAGGAAAGTAGGACAGGTGGGTGAGTTGTCTGCAAAAGTAGGAAAATTATACAGGCGGGAGGGTTGTCTGCAAAAGTAGGAAAAGTAGGACAGGTGGGAGGGTTGTCTGCAAAAGTAGGAAAGTAGGACAGGTGGGAGGGTTTTTTTGCAAAAGTAGGAAAGTAGGACAGGTGGGAGGGTTGTCTGCAAAAGTAGGAAAGTAGGACAGGTGGGTGGGTTGTCTGCAAAAGTAGGAAAATTATACAGGCGGGAGGGTTGTCTGCAAAAGTAGGAAAGTATGACAGGTGGGTGGGTTGTCTGCAAAAGTAGGAAAGTAGGACAGGTGGGTGGGTTGTCTGCAAAAGTAGGAAAGTTGGACAGGTGGGAGGGTTGTCTGCAAAAGTAGGAAAGTAGGACAGGTGGGAGGGTTGTCTGCAAAAGTAGGAAAGTTGGACAGGTGGGAGGGTTGTCTGCAAAAGTAGGAAAGTTGGACAGGTGGGAGGGTTGTCTGCAAAAGTAGGAAAGTAGGACGGTAGTGGGAGGGTACTGTCAAAATATAAATAATAAATAGAATATTGCACTATGAAAGTTTAATACCATAAATATTGCTCTTGTTAAAGGTGCAAAATGATAACCCACATGATGCTTCAAGTATGTCAAGTCTTGGGTTATACAATTTCCACCTCACACTCAGGCAATTTTTATATTATTCAACCTTCACTGTGCACTATCCCTATTTATCTGAAAAGATCACCCTGATATTTCACCTTCATACATAAATAATAAATTCTCATTATACAGTCATATTGGGGAACATGTGCCTACCTGTGGGAGTCAATCACAGACTTCACTGTGCTCTGACTATCCCTGTCTGCCTCAGAAGAGTACAAGCTATAACCTAATTGTGAAACATCCTGTGTCCTTGAGAGCTGGTTTGATGACGTGGCCTCAAAAGTGTCAGAGTATGATGCTCCGACACTAGAATCATCCAGAGATTGAAGTGATCTCCTTGACAAGGACGCCTGCGATTCAGACGCTCTAACACTGGATTTGCTAACAAAAGTGTCTGTGTATGATGTCCTGCAAGTCACAGCAGAGTCAAAGTTATCGCTCCACAGAGAAACAGTTCTGGTTTCCGTTGGTGCATCCTCAAAAGTACTGGAATACGGGTGGCTCTCCGCAGCATCAGAAAAGCGCACAGAAGAAGGGGTGTGCCCTCTGAGAGAACGTGGAGTTGGTGATATTGACGAACGAGTTGGGAGAACCTCAGGCTTCAACAGAGCACCCACTGCAAGTCTATGATCAGACTCTGTCACACGAAGCTTACGGTGACTCATCCTCGACCTATCATATGCAAATAAATCTGAAAACAAAAATTTAAGTACAAATATATACAAAATACCACAATATTAGAGCAAAGCTGGTGTCAAGGAGGACAACTGATCAATATGAGCACTGTATTGCATAATCTTTACTGGTTCTTCCCTGTAAACTGAAGTGTTAATATGCAACTTCTTTATTTATTTTTTCGATCATCTTGATTGGTGTTTTTTGCCAGACTTAAGAATACTTCATTTATAGGACTGCGGTCAGCAAAATGGTTGGAGGCAGTACTTATCAGAGTGTTATTTTCAAATTCTGACATTCACTGAAACACATTGTAATGGTGAATGTCAAGTGTTTAAAATAGCAAACAGAGTTTTGTCAGCTAGTGTTCTGAAAAATACTAGTTTTCTTGGTATCAGATATGGAGATGCCATGGATAGGTCATCATCAACAGCAAATATGTATTTTTGAGTGAAATACCCTGAATAGCGCCGCATGGAATACACTTAGTAACATGACAAAAACTACATATACACGAATGTATATTGAGAAAGCCGTACACCCGTAGTATGCCGGGTATCATTTGTCGGAGACTGGTCAGAATACAGAAGATCAGAAGTTATGTACATCAAGTCTTCTTTTCATTTTAAGCCCTAGGCAATAGCCCTAAGCCCTGTTATATATTAGTTGTGAAAAAGCACCTCAAATTTATCTCAAGATAAAATTTATGTGGGTTAAAACCCACTCTGGGATGCTGTAACACTAATATAAGAATTAGTATTACTTGCCAAATAGCATCCCACCTCTAACTCACAATACATGCCAGCCAATAAATGCGGACGTGGGGAGGGCTGGTGGCGTACCGATATACAAGAAATGCGTGTGTGAAATCGGGCTAATGCTTTGGGCGACTAGAGAAACAAACACAAAATTGCATATTCACCCTTTTGTTGCACACACAAAGTTTGCCTCAGGCATAACGCATGCAGATATACAGCTATATACCCATACACACAAAACAATAGGGTTTGCGCACTAGTGCTTACTCATTCATTGCATTGCAGTCATTCAGAAATCAGTGAAAGTCAGATGAAGTTATGTCAATGCGAAACAAACATATTTTCAAAATGTGGGCAACCATTCAAGGCTGCATCAGTGAAGCTAAATTGTGACTACCTGCCATCAGACATGTCAGAAGGCTATTCTGAATGAAGGGTTAAACAATTGGCAGCGATTCCGGATAGCCTTGTTCGTATACGTTAATGGCCTAGATCCAGCTGTCCTATTGGAACGAATACAACTTCTGCAGTTAAAGCCTCACCTGCAACATTTACAATATCTGCATTAAGGCATATATGGCCGTCAGTACCACACGTACAATGTTGTTATGAGGGGACTTCAGTGGCTATACAGGGAAAGCAAAACTCCACCACAAGTGCAGTAGATCTAAGTAAGCCTACATGCCTCTTGTTCGTTCCATTTTTTGTAAATGAGTTTAGCAATGTCTACAACAGAAATCACAATCATTTTGGAAATCACAATCATTTTGGAAATGCCAATCATTTAGGAAATGCCAATCATTTAGGAAATGCCAATCATTTAAGGGATGCCAATTATCTGAGGGATGTCAACCATTTAAGATGCCATTTATGAGATATATATATACCCCCCCCCCCCACACACACACACAGATTGCACATTTCTTTTCTGTATGCCCTCGAAAATGTAACCATGCCCCTTTTTCGATCGACAATAGTTGTTGAGACGGAATCACCTACTATATATTAGTCGTGATATAGCCCTCCACAAACGGCGCCTTTCTTTTGTACATACTCCCAGAAAAATGAACCATGCCCCATTTTCGGTCCAGGATAGTCCTCCAAAATTCCCTTTTGCTGAGTGTTTGAACGCCGTTGAGACGGAATCACCTAGTATATATATATTAGTCGTGATACAGAGTGTGCTTCTGTTTTGCATATACCCTGGTGTCTACTGCAGGAATAATACCCCGCCTGGCATGGCTTCCCGCAATAACGAGGGTCAAATGGCATTCAATGAAATGAATGAGTGATGGAGGAAAAATACGTAGGGTACTGCCACTCCCTCGACAAACCTGGATCAAAAACGTCATAAACGTTTTAAGACTGATTAGTTTCCAATGAACGTTCAGCCATCATTAGACACACATCCACAAAAATTTTGACAGCTGATTTTCAAATGAAACAAGTCTCTTCACGCTTCGTTACAACAGCAACAACAACAGCAACATTTTTTACGCGCCACAACAGACCGTAAAAGCATTTACAAAAATGAAAACGGACTACTGGGTAAAATGAATTTTGCAGAGCCTAAAGGTTTGGAGTGATTGGCACCGTTATCATGGTCTTCAGAATTCATAAGCCTTTATCCATATATCACTATTTACTCAGAAATTAACGTTGGAATATCACAATTTTTGGGCCAGTACATTATGGTTTATTTCAATTCATTCTGTATTTATTTGATTGTTGTTTATTGCCTAATCGATTTTCCTGAGTATTTCACTTAAAGGTGGTGGTCAGTTGTACTGGAGGAGGAAAACAGAACGCCTGATGTAAACCACCGACCTGTGGCAAGTTACTGACAAACTTTCATATGTACGACTGATATACAGATATACAGATGCATTAACCTTCTTAGTGGAAGAAGTGTTTGCAAAATGGGCAAACACCACCAACTGCTTACAGTCTTCAAGGCCACACCAAGCAGTGAGAATGGGGAAAAGCAACAGATTCCTTGTCCTAATCTGAACCTGCACATTAGGTCTATGTGTCTCATGACCTTAGCCAATCAGCCACGGCCTGCTAAGCCTTACTATCAGCCACAGGTTTAGAAGTCAGCCCATCTGCAAGTACGTGTGCATCTATGGCACAAGTGCAAACTATATAGTGTCAGCTAGAGTACTATGCCACACTTCAACAACGGATGAAGCCATTTTTTTCATGATATGAAATCTATGGTTTGAACAGGAAAATCTATGTTCTCCAAACAGGCAAACTGATCAGGCATGTGGATGCATGCCTTAAATTAAAACCAATAAAATAAGAATATACATACATTTTCTCTCTTGTATCATGAGAGCATCATAAAAGAAAACTAACACTATCAAAATAAGTTTAAACAAACAACATGGCAAAGTGATTGAAGAATTGCCCTTTTTGAAATGTTCTTCAAAAACTTCATTTGATTAACCCTTTTTGCCTTTTAGCCATATTAGCCTTTGTACCAATGATGCGACATTGAATTTCCAGTTTCTCTAACACGGCTTAGTAAGAATTGCAGATTAAAAGCTGATTTACGGTCCGTCAGAACAAACTCTTGACCATTTAGGTCTGTCTTTTGTAAGTATGGTAAGGTTATATTGTTTTCTGTAAAGGATTTCATTTCATTAGTATCCAATGTAGTTCTCAAGACAATATCAATTATACGACAGCACTCAAGTTTATGGGCTGAGGAAACCAAGACTACCTGAAGGACACTACGATTTCCTGGAGGACACTTAAACTGCCTTGAGGAAACCAAGACTGCCTGAAGGACACTACGATTTCCTGGAGGACACTTAAACTGCCTTGAGGAAACCAAGACTGCCTGAAGGACACTACGATTTCCTGGAGGACACATAAACTGCCTTGAGGAAACCAAGACTGCCTGAATGACACTACGATTTCCTGGAGAACACATAAACTGCCTTGAGGAAACCAAGACTGCCTGAAGGACACTACGATTTCCTGGAGGACACATAAACTGCCTTGAGGAAACCAAGACTGCCTGAATGACACTAAGACTGCCTCAAGGACGCTAAAATTTCCTGGAGGAAACCAAGACTACCTGAAAGACCTAGACTGCCTGAAGGACACTAAAACTGCCCAGAGGAAACCATCAGTTTTGACAGATACCCGACAAACCTCCTACCTTCGATATCAGTGCTTAGTACTGGAAGGAAGACTTGATATCTTTACGATGATAGAAAAATGAAGCTCAGGGAAAAATCAAACACCGTTCTGATTGTTGTGAATATATATGTATTGATATTTACACCAGCAGATGGTTCCTGATGATCACAAGATATGAGATGATGAGATGAATGAAGTAAAATGTGGTTACTATGGAAACAACAATGTTTTGATGTGTAACATGTGGATGTTGTCATTCACTTGCCCAATGATAGAATCATACAGATGGTCATAGTCATTACATGAGGACACTAAGACAAAGTACAATGCCGTGCGTAGCTTTTGGATCCATCAAGTTACAGGCCTGTTTGGAAAGAGGGAGTTATCTCCTCTTAAATTAGAACTCTTTACTTGGTTGTGCAGGGCAAACATGCACCTGAGCTGTTTCCAAGAAGTGTTCCCCACAACACAAAAAATAAGCTATGTTTGCCCATAAATCTTTTCCGAACAGGGACAAAACAATAAAGCATCATAAATCAACTTTCTTTTTCTTTTCTAATAACTGATGGTAGTACATCTCTGACAACATTATCTACAAAGTAGCCTAAATGAAAGTTCTGAGGAACTGGAATTTTGGACATTTGTGAAAGTAGGCCCTGTCCTGTAAAAGACATACATACATGTAATTATAAATCAGGACATAAACATTCATGATCAACTTACTTTGTAAATCCGTAGAGATGTATAACTTCAATCAGTGTTCTTACAAACTACAAAACAATACATATCGATTCAACAAATCAGGCACACCTTGGAAAATATAACACCTCTGTTCTTTTCATTTAACACAGGCATAAATTTTAGCAAAATATTCAAAGCTGCAACAAGACAAATGCTATGCCATTTTGACTGTGGTGTTACAACAGAATGTGCGAATCTCTAATATGAGTAACAATAATAAAACATAATGCGACATGATTTCCTATCTACAATGTACACAATGATGCGTGTTCTGTATTTACAATGATGATTAATGGACATCTACGTAATTTTACATCCTTGCAAGCACCGGCTTCCTGAAGCTAAGATATGTTATTCATTTGATAAAGAATAACATGGTTAAACAATCAGGACATTTGCTATTTACAACATAAATAACAGAGCAGTACAAGATCTCACTGGTCATGAAATGGTTAACATCTGACAGTGCATGAGAGCGTTTCTCGTAAGACGACTAACTTATCACTAGTCGATCATGAAATCGTTACCATTCGATATCATTGCTTGAGAACGTTTCTCAAAAACTGACTAACTTAAGCAGGGGATAACAACTGTGACTTGCATGAAAAATAATACATTCTGAGCATATATTTCACATACTCACACTGTCCATAAATAGGTATCTCTAAGAAAACTAGGAATCCTATCTAGAAGTACATTTCAGTTCAAACATCAATGCTTAATACAATAATCTGCACCAATATGAAGTCAATTTTCACTTTATACATTCATTTATTCATCTTTCAGTGAGGCTAATGATAAAGCATGAGAAATGTGGCAGTGGTTACACATCTGACCTAACAGTCAGTGCTCAACAGAATGGAACAACTGGCCTTAATACAACTCCAAATACCTACAACATGCATACTTTCATACTGTTGATATCAGACCCTATCTACTCCCTGTCCAATGTTATGGTAAATGAAAACCATCAGGCTTTAAGGAACTCGTCAATATCAAAGCCATCGTCTGATTGGTTATCACCAGCAGCACCCATGTCATTATCGCTCTCCTCATCTGACTCGGACACCTGCAGGTCATTGTTGATGTCTGCACCCCCGACAGCATTACTGTCCTCCTCATCCTGCAGCTGATTGGCCTCTGCTGCGGCCTGGTTAGCCAATGAGCTGTTCATGAAGAAGTCAGAGGGGTCAAAGCTTTGCTCGTCATCCTGGTCCGGAGCAGGAATGGAGAAGGGTGCACGAGGCGCGTCGCTGCCATAATATGACTGCTCGTCAGTCATATTATAGTCCTGGGACGTCTCATCCATGCTAAGGTTACTGACGGCAGATTGGAAGTCCATTTGCTCAGACGCATCTTGTTCCTCCATGTCACTCTCCCCGCTCTCACTAAGCTTGCCTAACAGTAAAAAAACAACAACCGTTTTAATGACGGAGCTCAGTAACCAACAGTTCAGTCATCGTTTTATCATGCTTTTACTGTTTAACTGTTTTACCATATCTTTTACTGTTCTACCATAGCTTTAACTGTTTTACCATATCTTTACTGTTTCACCATAGTTCTGTTTTATCATACCGTTACTGTTTCACCACAGCTTAAACTGTTTTACTATACCTTTACTGTTTCACCATAGTTCTTTTTTTACCATACCTTTACTGTTTCACCAGAGCTTTAAGTGTTCTACCATAGCTTTAACTGTTTTACCACAGCTTTAACTATTTTACCATACCTTTACTGTTTCACCGTAGTTCTGTTTTACCATGCCTTTACTGTTTCACCACAAATTTAAATGTTTTACCCTGCCTTTACTGTTTTACACCACCTAAAACAAAACGTCTAGCACATGTTTTCACGCAAACATGATTTTCTTAAGTTGTCACATTACCTAAGACGTCATCATCTTCCTTCTCATTGTCTGTGTTTTCTGGAGTAATCTGCAGATCTTTGGCCAGCTCATCATTATCCTGCCCAGAGCTATCCAGCTGTAACATACACCAGCCAAATAAATAAACTGTCTAGACAGAGACAACTGTCAAAACATAGTAGTCACATCATATACATCTAACGTACATCAGCCAGAAATAAGAGGAAAAACAGGAATATAACTAAACTATCATACCCAGAACATCAAACAACAGCTGCAATATTTTAAAAGTTTTACCATCAGAATTTAGTTGCAGGATGACTCTGCAACTCTGCAACAAATTAGTGACATCATATACCAAATGTACATTAATTTCTCAACCTTTTTGCATATGAAAGAGCAACTATCAGTGCAATTTATGCACATTTTTGACTTAATTTTGGAGACAAAACTACATGGTACTGGGCAGGGTTTCACAAAAGGTATAATTTTATCAGTCAACAAAGAATAATGCCTTCAGAACATACATGAAGAATTACAACATGTAACACACATGTACACCGGCCACAAATAATTTTAAGCAATTTTAAATAGACAAACAATGGAGAAAACTGAGCAGTTGAACATTTGTGAAGTCAAGCAGTTCTCAGAATGACTGATGAATGCTTGGGTTTTTTACGTGGTACATGTACTTTACAATTTTTCAGTCATTTGACCGGTTCTTAGAAAAAAGAGGAGTTATTTGTTCCCCTGGAACACAGTGAAACAGGTGTTAGGTAAATTAATGTCAATGGCTGCCTCACATATTTAACAAGTCACATGTAGGGTCATTTTTTACCTTTAACGACAAAAGAGCTTGAACTCCAAACTCCCCACTCTGTCCACACACATAAATCCTGAGCACCAATTGAAGACTTAACAAGTACAACTTCTCACATGTTAGTACATTTATGTCCTAAACGAGAAAACATCAGCAAAAACAAGACACACATTCTAACCAAAAGGCAACTGTCACATTTGGATGCACCTGGTCTGACATTTCACAAAATAACCATACCTGTTGTGAAACTCTCCTCCTTTGGCTGAATGTCATATCCATGGCGTTGTCATCAAAAGCTTCTACATCTACAAAGTCAGACTCCACATCCTCCTGCCAAACAATCAGTCACATGTTTACAGAGACACAAAATTGTGTTACCTTTGTTGTAATTCCTTCCAGTGATTTTAACATAAATATAACATACTCCATACATATTTTTGTACATACTTAAAGCTTTGGATGTCCTCACATTTTTTAGTTTACACCTATCAAGATTTCATTTTTCTGACATTCGCATATACATGTACACAGTGAGAAAGGCTTGCGAAACAGGTTTCATATCCAAAATTAAAGGATCAAGTTAATTTTAGTTCATTCACATTATCTTACCAATCGGCTGCTCTGTTGTTCAAACGAGTCCTTCTCCCCAGTGCCATCAGCTGTGCCTTCATTGATGGTGATGTTAGCATTGGACATGCTGCCCAGACTCTCATTGTCCATACCTACAAAACATTGTCACACACACCATGACCAGTGTGTTGCACATCCTTTATTGACTGTAACTGTTCCCTCAAGCATTTGTTTACTTACTTCTTGTATTTGTTTATTTACACTGGTGTTTAACACTGTACTAAAGAATTTTAAGTCATTTTATGGAAACCAGAGTTCCCAGAGTAAACCACAAAACTGCAGCATCGGTTGTAAGCCCAACCAGCAAGAGTTGGAAGCCCAACCAGCAAGAGTTGGACTCAAGCCGGCAGTGTCACTGGTCAGAAGCAGATCATCTGTGGTGAGTACGACTGACCTTCACACTCATTAAAAAATACCATGTGTCCTATGTTCAGAGTAGGGGGCCTCCATGGCTCAGTCGGTTAGCGCGCTAGCGCAGCGTAATGACCCAGAAGCCTTTCAACAATGCGGTCGCTGTGAGTTCAAGTCCAGCTCAAGCTGGCTTCCTCTCCGGCCATAAGTGTGAAGGTCCCGCAGCAACCTGCGGATGGTTGTGGGTTTCCCCCGGGCTCTGCCCGGTTTCCTCCCACCATAATGCTGGCCACCGTCGTATAAGTGAAATATTCTTGAACACGGCATAAAACACCAATCAAATAAATAAATAAATAATAAATGTTCAGAGTACGATTACGGACCTATAGTCAAATAACAAACTTCTCATCCAAAATTTTGACTCCTATCTAAAAAACAAATAAAAATCATTTTGGTCCGGAAACCAAAGGTGGGAGTCTTTAATGTATGGAAAGAAGTTGACAGAATGCAGATACATGTATGGAAAACCTGTATACTATAAATGACATTAAAAACGCTGCATCACTGCAATTCTCTACCATACCTAAGAAGCTATCATCATAGTTGAGAGAGGTGCCAGTCATGACACTGTCCGTTTCCACGGCGTCCAAGGCCGCCTCCTGGGCAGCCTTAATATCTTTCTCCAGTGTTGTTAATGTCTCATCGTTCTGTAATGCAGAAATGAATGAAATACATGTTAAAAATGTCACAAAGCAACAAATATACACACCATTCCGTTACAATGTAGACCAATATATTGTACCACGTGAAACAGCATTCTCTAACAAATGAATTTCTTTGTGATACTTAACACAACTGTTACAAATGTGTACTTGTAACCTGAACTTACCTTTAATAATGTATTTCACCTCAAGTTTGTTATGTAAAAGGCACTTTCATAAGAAGGTCTGAAAATGATACTCATGATACCAACACTAAAAAAATGAATCAAATATCACAAAAAATTCTTAAGTGGCCCTGCAAGGTATTTTCATCAATCAGAATAAAGCAAAATGTGCCACCTGAAATACGTTTAAAAAAACTATAGGACTCATCACGAAAAGGGGTCCTTGATTTCAAATCACGAATTGATTACAACCAATCAATATGAAACAATCCTGACATGAACTCCACAATAAATACGTCAAAGGTGAGCATCATACTATGATCTTCCTCAAAGGGTGATATTTTCTGTGAATATCTGAAGCAAACAGCTTACTTGATCTGGATGGAAACTTGTAGTTCCACCTCCTCTTTCATATAACATGTGGTATATTGTGTTATATACGTGTCATAATGTTCTAGCATTTATCAAGCGACACATTTTGACCGATTTCTTATCCCAAAAACATAGGTGTTGGCATCAAATATATCACTTTAAGGCATTTATGTGCTTCTGAAAGTGCATTTTTACATGCCTGTGAAATACAGTAGTCAAAGTTATGTAGTTCACACTGTCTTGTGCCCCAGCCCTCCGGCAAACTAACTTCACTCCACCATCAGGACTCACCTCCTGTAGGGTCTCCCGGCACACATCTACAATCCTCTTGGCCGTCTGGGTGAGAGCCCCATCAGGCCCATTGTACTGGGCGGAGTTCTTATAGATCAGCTCCACATCTGCCATGAACTGTTCACGGGTGTGGTACTTATGGCTGCACACATTCTGCAAACAGCAAGTCATCCAACATATTCAGATCAAACAACAATACCAGAAACCTAGCGAACAAGCTGACACAAGAGTGCATCTAGACACCCACTGTTGTAATTCTGAGTCTCCGTCAAGTCACAATTTCTACTAGACTGGAATCTAAATGATACTAATAATCCACTCAGTATTCAGTTACAAGGGTTGCTAATGCAGACAACTTCATGATTTTACAAGAAGAAGAAGTCCATACCATTCTTCAATTTCTATAGAAAACCCAAAATGAATATCAGTTTTTGTTTATACAAACAGGTTTCAAGCCCCTCATACTACTGAAGTGCTTGGGGTTTAACGTCGTACTTAACAATTTTTCAGTCATATGACGATGAACGAATCCTTTATAGGGCATGTGATGTGCCTCCTTGTTGCAGGACAGATTTCCACTGCTCTTTTATCTATTGCGGCTAACTGAGACGCCTTACCAAAGGCAAGTAAGATGCCCCGCCCGAGCCATTATACTGATACGGGTCACCCAGTCGTTGCACTACCCTGTTCTTGCTGAATGCCAAGAGAGGAAGTTACAACTTCCTCTTTTAAGGTCTTAGGTGTGACTCCAAAAAGGATTGACCCTGGACCTACTGCTCCTGAAGCGGGCGCTCTACCAAATGTGCTATCAGGGCCGGTCACTTACCTTCAGTAATGTTCCCAGATCCATGGGCTGTTTGATACATGTGTAATAGTCCTTTACAAACTTCTTGTTGACAGGCTGATGGAACGGCCAAGACTGAAGGAAGATTGAAAATGAAAAATTATCTTTCACCTTTGGCATATTTTTAGTTATTTGATTGGTGTTTAACATCAACTTTTTTCATTTATATCATGAAAGTGATGTTCATAATAGTAAAAATTGTAATATTTAAGCTGAATCAGACAGTAGGTATTAAAATCTTACAGAAGATATTGCCAAAAGAAAATGGCACTAAAAAGATTAAGAAATTAATGTCAGTTTCTCTTTCCAGCAAATAATTTCATCATATTTCATTCAATAATCAAACAATGAATATCTTACATTTTCCACAGTCTTCATCTTCTCTGTGAGAATTGTCTCCAGTATGAACGAGAATGCCACCTGATCATTATCGTCCAACAGAGGGTTAATGGCTTTTTCCAAGCGCATTAGTTTTTCTTCTTTCTGTAAATGAAAATGCAATCACAGACACATGTCAAATTTTGCATCTTAAAATGTTAATTCATTCTCAAAAAAAACGAAACAATCATTGGCCAGACACATCTAATTGGAAAAAATATCAACTTACAGAAATTATTTGTTTTAGTTTAATACCCTACTCAAAATTCTTTCATTCACTAACGACGTCAATCAAACAGGTGTTTGGGATGAAGAAAATTGGAGAAAACCGTAGCTGTTTGCCAGGTATCTGACACATCCCATAACTTATAGCCACAAGCAACCCTTTATTACTACCAGAAGCTCGTCTATGATAAACAGTGTCACGGAAATTCTTTCTGTCTCCAAACTGATGGACTTACAAGGACAACCTGTAGATGGTTGTGGGTTTTTCACCGGGCTCTCCTTGGTTTCCACCCACCATAATGCTCGTCGCCGTCGTATAAGTGAAATATTCTTGAGTATGGTGTAAAACACCAACCAAAGAAAATAAATAAATAAAAAAATCACATGACGATTCTGAACAGTAAGCTTAAACAAAACCAAGACGTACCCCTACTGATGTGGAGAACGTTCATTTATTTATTTCATTGGTGTTCTATGCCGTACTCAAGAATACTTCTCTTATACGATGGCAGCCAGCATTATGGTCGGAGGCAAACCCATGACCATCCGCAGGTAGCTGACAGACCTTCCCACTTATGACCGGAGAGAATGCCAGCATGAGCTGGTGGAGAACGTGCCTTGATATCATGGTGATGATTATTATACCACTAGAACCTACCTCAGCAAATCTCTTCAGGCACATGTCCAACATTGACTGAGCTGCTAGTGTTATCAGGTGCTTCCCTCCTAACATTTGAAAACATAACAAAAATATACATGGATAATAAAGTCACGGATATCTTGGTGAAATAGTTACACCTGAAGTAAGTCACGTGCAAATTTCTAGTTAAAAAAAAAGCTTTAAAGCGGTACTTCAGTCTCAAGCAAAACAAGGCAGAAGTATTACAATGATGTGAAGGATACTCTAAGGAACAGAGTTAACACCTCAGTTCAAAAAGATTTATGATAAATAACACTATGAGTGAAAAGTGCTCAAAAACAAAATCTTCTTCAGTAAGATTTTCTTCATGTGACGTGATAAGATGTGATGATGCATCAGGCTGGAATGGCATCATGCATGTTTGTAAGTAGGACGTCATTGCGCGTTTGTAAGTACGATGTCATTTGGGGCTATACGTGAGCTATGGGTGATGAAAAGTGTTCTTGTATGACATCACACCAGGCCGAATTTTAACGACAGAAAACTAACTAACAACACTATTTTTAATGCAATGCAATTTTTTATAATTTAGGAGAGCAATTCAGACTCAATTCTTATCAATTAACCCTGCATTTAAAGGGGCATCACCGACATCGAAAAATTTGTGCTGTTATTTTAGACATCATCTATATAAAGTTGAGACTTTCAGATGTCTTCTGACACATAAAATATAAAAAATATTTTATAAAACAGATAGAAAAGAAGATCGAATTAGGTTTACTAAACTTATAATTCGCTTTCAACCTATCATATTGTTTACATGTGAAATCCACAAGCGAACGTGGCATTGTGATAATCTTTGCACTTCTTCATTTGCATGTTATCTCGTCGGGCGGATAGTTTAGGCCAGAGACAGATTTCCCCTTCTAATTATCGATTGACACTTTTTAGAAAATACAGAGAGGAGGTTCAGCTAGGAGTCAAATGCAACTCATTTTTGCATTTAGCTGAATCAACTCCAAAATTCTGAATTTCTTTTGGTATGTCTCTTTAAGAACACACAAGTCTTGACACTGTAGTGGCTCTTTAAAAAAAAGATGGAATTCAGAATTACTTGTTTTCATACAAACAATTTCTTAATGAGTAAAGTTCAATCACATTTTCACGTGTAAAACGACGAGTCCTATTGACACCTTGAAAGACCTACCATTATATATCTTACTGTTCTGAACAATCCGATTTACATCCAATAGGAAGTCCTCTCTGGATCTATACTTTTTACTCCTAAGGCCCTGTAAGTGATGTAAACAAATTAGCTTTTCTAAATGACAAACACCCAAAGCTCTGCAAATAAACTTTTTCCGAGAGTGAAAGTCACAACTGCCCAAGAAAGCAGCATTTAGTGACAATACAACCACAAATTGAACAGACTTAGATTTATGTATTTGGAAAAACAATACATTATGGAAAAAATATTAGCAACCATTAATTGTGTGAGCATTTGTATATTTCACAAAAAAAGGTCAGCCATTGGTAAGTGATTTAAACAAATTAGTTTTCACTAAATGGCAAATTTTCTCTGCCAATTTTTTTTTTTTTTTTACTTTACGGGATAAAGTTGTATCAGGGTTTGTAGGAGCTGAATTTGAAAACACACCCTCATTGGTCAAGAACTGTGGCACTTTAGAGCACTTGGCCAAGGATGGTGATGAAAATTCATTGAAATTTATTGTACTGGATGAATCATGTACAGCAGGCAGATTACCGCACACACCCTCAGTGGTCAAGCAGTGTAAGAGCTTTGTTTCGAGCACATGGCCAACAGTGATGGGAGTTCATCGAAATTTAATCTATAGGATGAACCAGTTAGAAGGGGCTGCTTTCCTCCTAAGCGATTTACCTCTCTGAGAGTCTGGAGGTCCATAGGTTCCTTCACGATCTTGTAGTAGTCTGGTACAGCCTTAGCATTGACTGGAAACAGGAATGGTTGAGTCTGCAAGGAAGAATAATGCACTATTTTCAAAAAGAGGATCTCTCTCTCTTTTTTTTTTTTTTATTATGATCAGCTTAAATTTTGGGGGGTAAAATAAGCTAAACAACAATGGGACACACTTCACAAAACATTTTTTTTGTACATAAAAAAAAAACAGCAAACATGAACTTTATGGGGACTTAAAACGCCAAAACACCACAAATGCCAACATAGGGAAGAGTCTTTGCTGAAAAAATTATCTGTTAATGATGACTACCTTGTACTGACCAACAACACAATAACAACAACAAACACATAGAGTTATGACTTACATTGGGCAGATCCCGCATCTCATTCAGGATGCCTTCAAAGATACTGGACAGGGTGACCACTGGGTCAGTTCTTCTGCGGTTAGAGGACTGACTGGGTCTCTGAAAACAGCAGGTAACAAAACTAAACTTATTGATATTTCTTACTCATAGAGTAGATGTGAAGTATTGGAGAAACTTCAAAAAATGTGTTTTCTTTTCACTTTCAGTACATAATTCCATCTTAGATAACTGAAGTATTTCACTTATGTATTATTCAAAAATAATGCATTGCTCTGCCCAGTTAATTCCCACCATAATGCTGGCTGCTGTCGTATAAGTGAAATATTCTTGAGTACAGCGTAAAATACCAATCAAATAAATAAATAAATAAATAAGTGATTCCCTGAATCAATGGTATGTAAGCATATATATATATATATATAGCTCTATTGCATTATACCTGTATGACATTCTTCCACTATGTTTTACCCACTCACCTTGAGGTAGTCACAGTGTATGACAGTGCCAGCTCGCCGCCTTCTCTTGGTCTCCATGGCCTGTTTAGGGAACTTCAGCACCAAGGACTGCCGGCGGATCATCTCATGGCTGTGTTAAAAAAAGACAGCAATGACAGTTAAACGAATGACACTAAAATTTCACTGTAACTTGAATAGTATTATCACAATATCACAGTTAGTACCATGTCAGGCACTTGACAAGACACCCATACACGTAACTACCTTTATCCTGCATCAGACAAAATACTCTGCTTTTCACTGAACAACAACGGTCACATAGGGTACAGATATATTCTTGAATCCTGCAGACTATGTCAAATGTGTCTGCTGAGTAGGTCATTTCTCTTTGTTGGGGTTAAACAATGGTCACATTCACTTATATATTCACTGAACTGATAGGTCTTTGCAAGATAATTTCGTAACCTGGTGTATCAGTGACAGAGTACTCAAATTTATCCCACATCCTGCAGACAACATCAAATGTGTCTGCTGAGTAGGTTATCTCACTTTGTTAGGGTCCAAGGTTGGTCACATCGTTGAAGTGATTCACCTTATACTTATGCACTAAATTGATAGGTCTTTGTAGGATAAAGTCGCTACATGGTGACTCAGTGATATGATAATATATGGTGTCATATATCCTCTTATTGGGATGACGATTACTGACATCATATATTTGCGTATCCTACCACTGAGGTACTATGTAACCAATAAAGTACAAGCTACAGAATGACCAGCGCTTGGGCTATCTTCTTGTAAAGAACAAGACAACAAGACACATTCTGACTGGTCTATAATGAAGTTTAATACTGAATGTTTCCTTCGGCCTGTGGTCACATCGCAATAAATATACTCGTCAAAAAGCTCTTGAATGGTTTGAAAGTTTACAAGTTCTTACTTACAGGTAGCTCATAGCAATTTCATTATTTTCTCATGCCTTACAGATTCTATCTGCCCTTCCGTAAGCATCTATCAAAAGTATCTTCAAACTTACTGTTCCACGACCCTCTTGGAGAGTTTAATTTTGGTGCCATCAATATTCATGAGATCGTTCTCTGTGGGTAGGGCCATCTCTTCTTCCTCTTCCTGCTCCTCTGTCATGGCTACCTGGACGGGTGCGGTTGGGCCGGCACGGTGATACAGTGGGCACTCCTTGTTAGTCCTCATGTGACCAATCTGACCACATGCCCCACACTTTAACTGATAATGGGGGGAAAAATTGGGGAGAGTATGTTAGCACAAGATGTGAAACAAGACACTGCTTTTCTTGTGTGTGTGTGTTGATAATTACATGTATCAACTTTTGTTACACTATACCACTGAATTACATGTAAGACATTAAGCTCAAAAGAGAGGTATAAACATGTTTATTTTGATGGACTGGTGGTTAGACCAGAATGTTCATTCCCTGATCCCACTAATAAAATTTAAAAAAAAAAAAAAATCAAAAAAATCCAGCTACTCAAATTCTTCAGATACAAATTATAAGCTCCTTTTCAACCAAAGGCTAATTCTTAGTAGACAGATAATAACAGAGACAAAACATGCAGAGACACTGTGAGCACTATCAAACTAGCAATCACAAAATTTTCACATTTAATCATTCAATATTACCAGAACTATGTTGTAATGTTACCAGAACTATGTTGTGCAATGGCAAATAGAAGTTTAGACTTTCTACCCAACACATTCCAGATAAAGACTTTCATGCAAAATCTAAGATATATTTCCACAATGTTCCCAAATAAACTGCTTATAAATATTTACCAAGCACCTCTGACAGGAATCTTTATACAGAAACAGAATATGATAACAAAACTATGCAAAGAAAAACAGATATTGATTCCCTTGGGGAAGCTGTAGATGAGAGGCTGAGTGAGACAGAATGGGGATGTAATGAGTCTGCCTGGGAGAGTTTACAGCATGCACCAGCACAGCACCACCCACATGTAACACACAGTGAGCACCTAGGGATTGAAGCATAGGCATGTCACAGATCAAGGCGTTACAAGCTGACTATATACACCCAAACACTGTATATAAGTAATACATCAAAATCATTGTGGTTTCATTCATGTTGCTAAAATCCTGACAACATTTCACTTGCAGGTACATTAAGTAAAGGCAATTTCGTTGGCTGCCAGTTTTGTGCGCGATTTTTGCTGCCTTTTGAAGTTTACCATTGCACCAAGTAAATCACCTATAATTTCATGGAACTAATTTTTTTCACAAACTAATCAAACCGCTGTATCAATATGGTGTAAATATGATTAACATTAAATCACATCTAGATGTAATTTGGCGTAATTATTCATCATCTTATCACTTTTCTTGATCACAGTTTCCACAGAATGGTGTTTTATAGGTGAAACTTCAAGCACCTGGCAAGCAAAAAGCAGTCCTATGATTGGCATGATGAATTTGGATGGATGGTTGACCAAGTCAACTCAGATAATTTCATTCTAGCGAGATACCTCACCCGATGAGAAGAGAAAAAGACTGGACAACCATCCTGGAGAAATTAGTCAGTGTACTGAATGAATTATTGCAGATTCTCAACCTTTTTCAAATGTTGACATACACCAGAGTTTGACATAACTCAGGACTTTTACTCTAGTGGACCAGTCAAAAAGGATGAAAAAATACAATGCATTCATCAATAGCTGCAGTCACATCACAATGTGTTCATGTTTGATAAGCTCAGTCTTCTAAAAAAAAAAAATAAAACTTGTCCAACATCATACAAGTGAGACAAATGGGGTAAAAGAGACAGAAATGAAATAAACAAATCAAACTTGATCACTATGACGTATTGTGACCACAGCTTTTAATCACCAGTTTGCAGAGAGCTGTTTTTAACATATTTGCACTCTGCTAAACTGTTAAAATACAGGGTAATATTAATATTCAGCTGATGAATAGGAAGGTACAAAGCATTTCCACTTTCAAACAGCCATGTCTGCTGTAACTCGGTTACTGATACCGTAAATAACCTAAAATGTTCTCCCCAAAAACTGCATTTTTAGAGGCTACCAAATGTCCTAAAATATTAATTTTGGAGCTGAAATTTACATTTTTCTAGTAGGATATCATCCTAGCTTCAAACAAACCTTAAAATCAACTGAGCTCTCCAAATCAGGTAAGACTTAGTCACGGGTGGAATTTCAGGGTATTTACCACAATAATGGTATACGAATGTCTGGTAAAGTATATCACTAAACAACATGGCTGCTGTTCTGGTGTATACCTTACATGTCATCAGCTGGACAAGACAAGCACATTAAGGGTGTAAGCAGCTATAGGAATGTATGATGGTCATGCAAAAGCACACTGAATACATGATCACAAACACATGGGTCAACACCACAGAACAACAGTACAGAACACTCAGCTACACTCGTCATGCAAAACCCATGCAATTTACTATCAGAGTTGAAGGTTGTGTAGGAATTACGGCAGGGAGTAATGTCAAACCAGAAGTACTGATCACTTTCTATGTAATGGAAATTATTAAAGGTAATTAACATTAAACCAGAAGTACTGCTGATCCTTGGATATCTCCTGATCACTGTGGACACAGAGGAAAATGTAGCCCTTGTAGGCTTTCCTCACTCCTTTAGAATGTCCTGTTCTTCCATTCAGCCAGACTGCTTACACCCCTAATCCTGACCCCACACCCTCGTTACTATAGTTCACCCTCGCAGTACCTGAGACTGGCGTACCTTTACCGATGGAGTTTCTTTTTTCTTCTTTTTCTTTGGAGGAGGTGGAGCAAACTTTTCCCTTTCCTGGTTCCGTTTGATTCTTCGTAGTTGCTCCTGTAGCCTGTGCACATGAATCCACAGTATTATAGGTTGATAATTTGCCCCACGTTATTTTTGTATTTCATGTTAATTTTATTAGAAAAGTTACCCAAAGCTGATCAATCTGACCTTTTCTGAGCAGTGTTTAAAGTAGAATACTATTGTATATGCACTAAACTCATACGTTTAATATGAAGATTTCTGTACTTACTCTAGGAACTGGTTACACAAAGGTTTACTTAATAGTGCAGGATGTATAGTTTTCCTGTCACACTTTCCTTTCTGTTTGGATGGAGGGGAAAAAGAACAATACCACAAAGCAGTTACAATTTAACGTCAACAGTATGCATACCACACATGATTGTATGCATTTTCATACTTCTCACATTTATTCTAACATCTTAACTTCTCTTCAATAAACAGCTTAACTGTATGACTGTAGTGTGTTCACAGACACTCTCGGCTAAAGCCTCTACGAAAGGTAAGAAAGGCTTAGATAATTAATAGATCTACAAAAATCACCTCCTCCTTTCTCTCTTCATCTCTTCCTTTTGCTGCTCATCCAGAGTAGCAAACTGTTTTCTGAAATAACAACAACAATTTAGGAAGTCAGATACTGTAGTACACAGAATAACTGGAAGTGTCTATCGGTAAAAATAACTGTAAAATTATAGTTATTATGATGATAATAAGAATAATAATAATTGCAGAACTACAAGAGTTTATGGACAGAACTGACTTTCACAAGCTACATATTTCACGAGAACCATATGATGCTTAAAGTTTCCAAACTTTCTGAACCTGTGACAAGTGCCAAGCAAAACTGTTCTGGTCACTATGACATATTTTAAACTGAATAGAAATTAAGCTGAGTAGCAGACAATGTCAAAAGTAGAATGTTTTTATATTCAAAAGAACGCAGGAACTACAGCAGAGTGAATGCCTGAACTTCCATCAAGTGAAACATGTGTGCACTGCCAAAGACTCACATAAAGTTAGGGTCCTTTGTCTGCCTGATTCTCACATAGGTGTCAATGATAACAGGCTTCCTCACAATCTCCACCCTTGTGTACACTTTTCCACTCTCGTTCATGAATGTTCGAGTGATCTTCAAAATCTTGCCACCCTGAAAAGGAACATGGTTAACTTTCATATTCATACTAAAACAGGCCACAATACTTACATCACAGTCTTTCCCATAATCTTACTGATGGTCACATTTACTTTGTCTTGTCCTACAGATTATTCAACCAAGACTTTCTGCCTGATCTTTACACTAGCTCACAAGTAGGCTATTCAAAACACTGGTCATAAATCTGGCAAAAAGTTACCTATGCTGAATTTAATTGCAATTTTATAAGTGACTATATAATTGATCCTGTAAATTTCTCCTGGAGTTAATATCGAAGGCTGAACCAAAAAATCCTGCCAATCTCTGCTCACAAACAGATCTATAATAACAGTTATTCTTTGACTTTGGTTCACAAATAGAACTAGAGTGATTCTTCAACCTTTTCGCATGTTTGCAAGATGTCTATTTAAGCATGTCCTGAGGGCATTAACTTGTGTACACTGGTAAAATGATACTTTTTGTATGTAGCTTTGTCTTCAAAATCAAACAAAAAAGTACATAAATTGCACTGAAAGTTGCTCTTTCAAATATGAAAATGTTGAGGGATTAAGGTAGTTATTCTTACCGTTCCCCCGAGAGCCAGTGCGTCGTCATCCTTAACAGGGATTCCCCCTTTGCCTCCTTTTTTGTCTTTGTCTTTACCCGTATCTTCTCCCATCAACATCTTCTGTAGTTCTCTTCTCTCAGCTTCTTCCTTCTCTAAACTCAACTACATCAACAACAACAACACATGTTATAATACACGCTGGCACAACAACACAAGAACATGAATGTGATTGTTGATTACAACTAAATATACACATCCAACATCACTTATAAATTGCAACATAACAAACCCAGAGTTCCTGAATGACTGCATCCAAAGAAAGGGCACCTTGGAAACAATTTCTTCATCTTTTATAATATAATAGCTTGAGATATGAACTTTACGTGAACTTGAAGTCAGCCACTAAATCTGAATTAATTAATAAAGTAATATTCCAGAAATGTTCTAAAAATATTTTTAAAATTCTACACCACTTATCGACAAAATAAATAGCAAAGAATCATCAGCACCTAGCCATTCATTTGGTGACACCATTTTGCCATGTTATAGCTATCTAGAGTGAAGTTACAAAACCTGGGAGCTCTCCTGTACCATCATTATTAAACAGTGCGGTAATGACAAAAATACAAACAAAAACGCCTGATAAAGCAACCAGACTTTCAGCTCTGTTCTGTTTTCAAAGGGTCAATGTTTCTATTAGTTTGGCGCTCGGTCAGGACGATCTTTGTTGGCACAACGGCCATCTTTTAGCAGTCCTGCTCTTCGTCTGTAACCTGCATGGGTGTAAGTATTAGGCCTAGCTGGCTGTACTGACATCATGCAGATTTTGGGAAGATATTTCATAAAAAAGCTGACTTTACCAAGGAAAAATAAGGCAACATCACAGTATTTTTCTTCAAGCAATGACTCTCTCAAGGAGGTTTTCTTGCCAACTCACTGCGACAAGTTACTGCAGTCTCCTGCCCAACACGTAGGCACTGTGACATGGGCAGACATTTTCACTTCCCTGCTCATAAATGTGTGATGCAAGTGCATCACTTCAACACTTAAACTAACCACAATTCCGATTCATTGCATCAACATCAGTCTATCTCCTATAAGAAACCACACTGACAATCGAAAGCTAATAGGTTTTTTGAAGTGATAGCCAATTATCAGGTGACGCTCAATGCTGAACTTCATCTTCTTGGCTTTCAAAACTTTATAGAATTTTTGACATATTTTTTTGTGATAACTGTGTCCTATATCCCTTTTTCTATGTATATATAGTGGCAGACTTTCTGTTCACTTAAACATAAAGCGTAGGAACAGCATGGCAATGCATGCAAAATGCAATGCGAGAATATACCACGGACACTGGCAAAATCCAAATTTATTACTGTTCTTTCGCCAAATGTTCATCAAACATCACTAAATTTGAATTACATGTATACACATTCAAATGATAATTTTGCATGAATGAACATTTTAAAAGCCTCTAACTGACCATAACCAGTTGTCCTTTACCTGTGAACTTGTCTTCTTGTTTGCCAGCATGTTTTCTATGTTTTTGCCCATCTCTTCAAACTCAGAATCCTCACCAGAACTCGAATCCTCATCCGTAGAGAGGACTTCATTAGAGGACAGCACTCTGTCAAAACCCGTCACAATGTCCATGTTACATATAATCACATATATGAAATTCGAAAGGTATACACACACCATTTTGTTCATGTCGCAATATTTAGGCAATACTCATTTATTCCGGCTGAACAATGCAAACCGGAACAGCTAGATGCAATGAGTAATCATAAAGACACTCAAACATGCATGAAAGTGCACTTAAAAGAAAAAATATTTGTTGTTTTTTTAATTCTTTTTAGATAATTTCAACCTACTATCTAATATACATGTATACAGAATGATCTTCATACCTCAACTAGTATAAGTTGAACAGCTTTTAATTTCTTAAAATTCTGAAACAGAAGTCTGAAAACTGTTTTAATAGACTGATGATATGTAGTCAGTTTACCGTTCAGTCACCGCGCTGTAACAAATACAAAGGTGGCAGAGCCAATTATCTCTGTAACACTCACTTGTTCTGAAGGTCGAATATCCTCTGACACTCTTCCTTGTATCTCTCCTGATGTTCTGCTACAGAGAAGCGATTCCCTCGGGCAAACTTGCTCATTCCTGTAAAAAAATAATGGATACAGTAGTTTGTTCCTTCGTCTGCAGAAAGTTTATTGATGCTTTCTCACATAATTTTTGATGCATCATCAGTGCATTGTGGAAGAGTCTACAATGCCCCATTGATATACATGTTAAGCTGTAGTCAAGAATATTGCACTTATAAAATAGCAGTCACTTCTATGGGTGAAGGAAAATGGAGTGATTGATTTGCAAAACACTACTGGTTTAACAAAAATGGTCGTCGGTGAACTTGCACTGTAAGACCTTTCAAAGGTGTCACGAAGGACCCACAGAAAATGACAGCAGGTGATACAGCTAGTACACACTTTGTGGCCAGTCTGTACGATTTATCTATTTACTTCATTGGGGTTTTATGCCTTACTGAAGAATTTTTCACTTATATGGCAGCCAACATTATGGTGGGTGGAAACTAGGCAAAGCCCTTGGGAAACCGTAGACCATCCACAGGATTCTAGCTGACCTTCCCACATACAACCAAAGTGGAAGTCAGCATGAACTGGCCTTGAATTGGGTCATTGTGCTGTGCTAGCACAGTAACCACTAGGCCATGAAGGCCCCTGTCAGTCTGTAGGAGAATCTTACCTTCCTGCCCAGCTTTAGCCTGTTCTGTGGACATAGTTCTGACCACATCAATCACTTCCCACCTGGACAACTTCTTGATCTGATAAATACAGTAAACATTCATGTTATGACAAACACTTAGAAAGACTTGGGAAGTTTTAAGTTAACTTATCATCTGTTTTTAAACACTTTATTTCACCTAAAGTATGGAATGTGACAATTCACTTTCTGAACCACATATAGAACCGTAAACAATAATTCTGATGCCAGCACTTGGTTATTCTGGTAAAAAAATTAATCAAACTTCACAAAACACTCTTAAGTGATCCGATATACTGGAAGAATCAATCAGAATCATGCAATATGTACGACTTTAAAATTTTAACCTTTAGGTGAAATACAGTATTTCAACAGAATGTAAGCGATGAAACAAAACTGCAGGAATCATTGGAAGTCACTTCAAACTGTAATGAGATAACTTTATAATGGTCGGGTTTACAGAACTCATACGTGCACAGAGCAATGTATTTACAACCATACCATGGTGATGTGTGACACTTTTCAATTACCTTTTTTTTTATGAGACACCACTCTGTGGAAGACAAATATTAATTACATTACAAGTTTATGAGAAAAGTTACACAATTACTGACTCCATCATACCAAATTTCTATGGGTTGAACAATGATATCAAAACCAAAGTGTTCCAATAGGTTTCAAACATGGAAATTAATTTGAAATCTATTCACCTCAGACTCTGGCACACCAAATTTCTTGAGGAAACCTCTAGCATCTCTGAGGTTAAGCCTGCGGAGATCGGCATCTGTTCCCGTCACGGTTCTCTTCACAGGGGTGTCTTTGTTGTCCTCCTTAGGCTGGGGTTTGTTGGGCACCTTGACATAGGAGAAGCCCTCCCCACACCCTGTGGGATCAGCCACACCTGTCAGAGACAGCAGGCACTTCCCCTTCATGGCAGAGATATAAGCTCGTGTTGTATTCCACGGAGCTGTCCGCACCTACAGCAAGGGAATACGGTTTTAAATATATAAAGCTGTATGGTGAATAAAAAGACACCATAAAAAATATTTTTAAAATATCCACAAGATTCAGGTCAGACAAGTGTGCCACTTTGATAAATTAGCGAGGTAATACGAAACACTGCAATCAGGCTGTGATGGTCTCACAGGATGTCTGTTGGTTATAATTAAACATATCACAGTCATTCTGTAAAATAATATATACTCAGGTAATTCACATAAATCAGCCAAACAACCTGCTCCCCACCTCATCATCTATCTTCATCTGTGTCTCTTCTTCATTGTCATCCTCTGGAGCAAATAATGACTTCTCCCCATACCCAGCATCCTGAAAAGACAGTCATTCAGTAAGGATCATGGGACGCACATATTTTTAATACCACAGTTGCATAAACAATGACTCCAAAATGGTGTTATAACTTCCTGCAAAATAAGGTAAATATTTATCAAAATTTCTTTTTTAGATATATTTATCATATTATTTCAGCTTTAAAACTTCCCGGATTTATAATTTAACGCTCTGTGTATCATTTATCATGAGCTTTCGCCATACAACCATCATGCTGCAGTAGCAGCTCCTACTTTCGACACACTTTTGTGCCATACCTTCAGCCTCTGCTCTGCAGCCAGCATACTATAGTAGGCACAACACTGTTCAGGGGAGACCATCGCCCTCATCTCCTCCTCGGTGGGCAATCTGAAGTCTGGCTTCAGCACCCACCAGTTAGAGTCCATACCTGTAAAAACCAGTCTCAGTAACAACAACTGTGGTCAGAAAATCTTCTTAAAAAGCTCTGGAGTTCATCTTGAACAAGAGGAAACAATTCTTATCCAGAGATTAAAACTTGTTTCAAATGGAAAGTCTATTTCTGGGACTTTCTGATACACTATATCCTCTGACAGCATTTCAACATCCTTAAATAGTAGGCGAATGATAAAAACTGTATATGTTCATACATGTAGGTGTTCATAGAAAACCAGAATTTTTTCAAGATTTCAAAAAACTACCTGATTATGTTATTTCAAAAGAAAAATATGTAAAACTTTTTATTCACCAGTTCTCTTGAAGTCAGCACACAGCTTCAGCCTCTTTCTAATACTGCTTTCTGAATGGGACGGAAATGCCTTCTTAATATCATCCATCTTTATACGCCGTGGATTATCTTTACTTTTCCAAAACAACCTATAGATGAATACCTGAAGAAAATTGTTTAAATATTTCAGCACTTAAAGATACTATATCAGTGATTTTAAGCAAAAATTTGTTCAGCACAAATCTAATCACACTTTCAATGTTATTATATAACACTTCGAATAATTACTTGTCACAAAACATCAGCCTCAGCTGGGCACATGTTACCTTTCAAAACTGGTCGAACTGTAACTTTTTCAAACTTTAAAATCACTTTAAATTCTTTTTTCTACTGTAAATACAGTAGTACAGGTATTATGGACCTACTTTTGGTAAATACAAAAACTTTAATTTGATTAGCGACGATGGATTCTTAGCCCAAAATCTCCAATACAAACTCTTTAATGATGGGTATTTTGTTCAAAATTAATGTAACTGACTCAGAAATGTGTACTGATGAAAAATAAAACCACGCAAATCATCATCGGCCACATAGAAAAGACAGTCATGAGCCATTAACTACCAGAGCTTCAAACTCGCTATGAACCCTGCAATTATCAGATAATATTCCTAACAAAAGAAAGGCATATTCTCTGGTGAGTCCACAAACATCTGCCTGTTAACAATGAAATGGCGTATTTGTTACAATACCTGAAGAAAATCCCTAATGAAGTTGTTGGCCCTCTTTGAGTTTGGTCCTGGGACCTCATATAATGGACACAGCTGACCCACAGTGAAGATATTATTAACTTCTCTAATGAAGAAGCTGGGGTAAAAAAAAAAACGAAAAGATCAGGTAAATCGGACCCGTGGACCCAGAGAAAGAGTGACTGCCATAAACGTCTCTCTTTTTAAGAAGGGTTATAAATTTTAAACAAAAGTAAAAGAGTGCTTATTAAACATATAATGTCAAAAAAGCTGAAGTTCAACATGTAGAAAGGCCCGAAAAGAAGTTCTCCATAAGAGTAGTTTATCATGCCCTATTAGATGCTCACGTAGGTGAGATGTTTGACAGGTCTGTCTTTTAGCTTACATTTCAATACCTCTCTAAGTTGTTGGCAGTCGTTCCAGAGATCAGCGTATTAGAGACTATGACCCACAGCAACTTAATACTACAACCTCAACATACTACATAGATGTATCTGCATTTCAGATCAAAGTGCATGAGTAACAAACCCATAATAACAATGATACTAATGTCTGCATAAATGTACACCTTAATAACTGATGGGCTCATTCTGGGTTCTTAACAAAACTGAATGAAGCTCAAACCATGACAGATAGATCAGAGTGATAAATTTTCATACATGACACATTACAAAAGGGACAAACATTACTTTTGTTTAAGCATACACATAATAGAGTAGCTGCCTTACTGCTGTCTGGTGCGAATGATGAGGAAGTCTGTTGACGGGAGATCATGTTCAAAGATCGGGGCTCTAAACATGTGATTTTCAAAAGCCTGGATGCATTGCCCCGGGTACAGATTCCCCAGGAAAGGCGACGTGTGCGCATATGCTAACTCCCCATAGTTAAACTGTGGAGGGTTGTTATCCTTGCCAGGTTTCTACAAAACAATAATAAAGTTTGAGTCAATACAGAACTTGGTTGAATAAATAGTAAGTGCAATGTCTAAACAAGAGTAATGTTTAGATGTGAAATCCCATAAAAAAGTATATTAGGACTCTTGATAATTGAAGGGACCATGTGATCAAATGACCGACGGACATACCATGCAAACTTGGTAATTTTTGCCAGGTCTAACATGTAAGAACGCTATAGGCCCAACAGGTAAAGTTTCCAATCTATAACTCACTAATTAAAACATCCCTATTTAGTCCCAAAATACTTTTCTCCACTTCAATTTTAATCAGTCAATTACATTAGTAGAAAGGCAAATAGCATGAAGAAGAGGAATCTTGAAATACTTGAATCAAATTGTATGAACGGAAGTAACCCAGCAAACAAAGCAGTCAATGTCTTACCCTCTTGTAACAGTTTCCCAATTAACTCTGAAATTATTTCACCTTTCCACTCCAACTTTGCTCACACATATACAAACCTATGTGAGTTGAAATACAAATTGCAAGAAGAAGAGAAACCTTGAAAATGACTGAATCAGGTCATAAGAACGGAAGTAATGTCTTACCCTCTTGTAATAGTTTTTAACCTTTGTTGCCATGCCAACCTGCATCATGATTGGCGGATATTCCTCCGAGTATTCAGCCAGGATCAGCTCACCGTCCATGGCTGTTAGGTCCTGTGGAGTTCTCATAAAGAACATGTCCCCTCCCCCGTACGCCTGACGCTCCTGTTCTCGCATCTGATCAAAAAGGATACAGGATGATGTACTGGGGACAGACAACTTCAAAGTCACATCAGGCTAAACTAAACTGGAGATTACAATAATACTTTTACTATTACAGCACATACAAACAACTGTTGTAACTTAGGTTCAGACAAAAGCAAACAAATAAGAGGGAGAGTTGTTTTTTTCTGAAGGAAAACATGGACAATTTTTTATTTATTTGATTTATTTATTTGACTGCAGTTTTACACTGTAATCAAGAATATTTCACTTATACAAAAGTGGACAGCATTACGTGGGGTTTGACCATCTGAAGGTTGCTGGCCATCCTTCCCATGTTTTGGTCGGAGAGGAAGGCAGCATGAGCTGGACTTGAACTCATAATGTCTGCATTGGTGAGATGTCCTGGGTAACTGTGCTGCAGAACACTTGCCAGTAGGTCCCCAAAGCCACTTTTAATGCAAATGCATTTTCTCGTAATCTATTCACTACATGACATTCCCTGGGGCATAATGCCCAATGGCAATGCTAATTATTAAAAAAAGATTTGCAAAGCTTTGTGAAAGGAGGCCCTGGGCATTATTAAACAGAATCAGAAAAAAAATTACATTTTTCAGTCATGTAGTTCATATGTAATAATCATCATTAGAAAACTGTTTGAAAGTTTAAGACTTTATGTCACGTAATCATAGAATAAGACACCTTGGCCTTTCTCTTGATCTGTTTGAGCAGGGGCAGAGCTGGGTGGGGTCCTGCCTGAGACAAGGCCCCATGCGAGTACTTCTTCAGCGGTGCCCTGTGGAAGTTCCTCAGCTTCATGGGTCCCATGTGGGTGGGGAAGAACGGCTGACGAAGCTCAAGACTTGGGGTGGAGTGCTGGGAAATGTAAGCCAAGAGTGTAAAGAAACGTACGGGAAGGTTTGACAAACCCTATGATAAAACATAATTAAAGATTTTGCACACGGTTGTGCTATATACTCATCATGAATGCACAGATTTGGAAAACAAAAATTGTGCATTAGTCTTGGCAAATACCAGGATTTACAAATTTGTTATGAGCAATTAAAACAGTATTGTAACATAATATTTCTGAAGTGCTGTTCTACAGATATCGGTACTTAGTTATTTATTTATTTATTTGATTGGTGTTTTCCGCCGTACTCAAGAATATTTCACTTATATGACGGCAACCAGCATTATGGTGGGAGGAAACTGGGCAGAGCCCGGAAGAAACCCATGACCATCCGCAGGTTGTTGGCAGACCTTCTCATGTACGGGTGGAGTGGAAGCCAACATAAGCTGGACTTGAACTCACAGCGATTGTATTGGTGAAAGGCTCCTAGGTCCATACACCGTGCTAGCGCGCTAACCAACTGAGTCACAGAGGCCACTCCCCAGACACTGGTAGAGTATCCTGACAGATATATCACTGTTCACTCCTTCCTACTGTGTCTACCATCTTACCTGCAGACTACCCCCTATGTTGGTCCTCAGTGCTGTGTCTGTGGTTAGTTTGGGGTTGTAATACTCATCATTGGACAGATTGAAGGGGTCCTTACTCTGTACTGAGGAAGTGTCATCCTGATTACAAGAAAACATTTAGTGTCATATCGCATTGTTATTTCAGCAATAATAGCTTCCATTAATTAGCCTTCATTGACCATCAGGCTAATTTTTAGAAGTTAAAGCGAAATCTTTAGGTGCATTCAACTTGAAATCTGTAGTAAATTCCCCCGTTTTCTATGCTATTACACTTCTACAAATTTATTATTTAAATTCATTATATATTCTATATTCATTAATATAAATACCTGTGCATGTAGAAGAGAAAATTGATGTTTCAAACTAAGAATATTAATATGAAATGTACAAATCATAATTTCCAGCTGTAATGAGATACTACACATGTAATAAAGACATTGAAATACATGTGCTCACATCTTCTTTTTCTTCATCTTCTTTCAGGATACCAGCCTTCCCCAACAGGATCTTAGACTTCTTCACTTCCTGGTGAAATTAAGGTAAATAAACATAAAATTTTCACGCTCAAGAATTTTTCTGTGCAACAAACAGCACTGGGGAAGCATGGTGGTGTTGCCCTTGTACAGGATGCTATTTTTCTTCAGGATTATGTGGTGCATTTTTGAATTGTGCATGACCACACATCACTTATTATTCTTTGAAGAAATCACTTCTGGTCCCGTAGAAAAAAAACTATAAAAGTTAAAATTATGGGGCCTGAATCAAATTGCATGTAGCCAGTGATCTGGCCTTTCCTATGACCAAATTTTGTTTTTCCTACAAATTTCTTAGTCAAGCTAACCTTCACTTGTACGGTTAAAGCCTATTTCCTCAATGCCACTTCAATATAGTCATGTATTTTACCTTGGCCCTCGTTTCAATGACTCCAACACACATTGAAATGAACTGCACTTTGCAATATACAACTGACCTAATTCCGATATTCAATTTTGACAAACTGAAAGAGACATCATCAAAACTGGAAGTCAATGAATCTCCTTTGCACATGATAATAGACAGGGGAGTGAATCCAAGGAAACAGAATTGATTGAACTGTAGTTGGAGTCACATAGTCCGGAAATGCCAGTTTGACCTCCAGCATCATTGTAAGAAACGTAACAACTACTGCGCATAACAATACACATGTATTAGTAATTTCACTGGGTGGTTTCAACCACTGACCTTTTCCTTCTTGGCAGGTTCTGGTTGTTGTTTGGGATCCCGGTCTTCAGGGATCTCCAAGATGATGTTCTCATCATTAGGATCCAGGGTAAGAACCTTTGGGGACGGGATCCTGTCCATATTCTATGACAGATCAAACATAAATTTAAATTATGAGCACGTCTAAATGGAATCCAGGATGACATTTTCATCATTTTAGTCATGTCTGGAACCTCTGGCTACAGAATGCTGTCAGCACCCTATACAAAAGCCACCTGAAATTTCTACTACTCATACTGCTGAAATTATTAGCTAGCTCTGAGACTGGTTAGCGAAGTTCGGCTTGCTGTCATTGTAACAGGTGCATCTGTGTTAAATATTACATTATGGTCTTTATTATTCATGAATAACTACAGTACAGATCTGTATTTCTGAAAGCTAAGGTGGGAAGTATGAAACAGATGTCAGATCTAATTATTAGTAGATTGTAGCAAAAGTAACAAAGACCATAAGTCATACTGCAAACTTCAAAAGCCTACAAACCTCTGCATCCCAGATGATATCATCTTCCCAGTTGCCATAGACCAAGGCTTCATTCTCAATGGGAAAGATAGAATACCACACACCATCCTTCAGATCAGAGCTCTCTGTCAACATGAAAACTTATGGTTGATTTCAAATACTGTCATTGTTCAACATTTTCACATGCTGACAAGACACTGACTGATAAAATTATACTTTTTGTGAATCCCTGAAATTGGGTAACCCAACACATGTAGTTTCATCTCCAAAATCAACTGAAAAGGTTCACAAAACTCAGTGAAAGTTGGTCTTTCACATACGAAAAGGTTGAGGAATTAGAGTAATTATTTATAGACACATCTGTATGTAGCTGATTCACATGGATAAAGTACTATTTACACATGATACTAGCATTTTGCACATCGGGTCACATTTAATTTACAATTATAATAATAGCACCACAGATAGCGTAAAACAGATTACCTCAAAATCAATTCCCCAAAGGCTGTTTGAATACCCAATGTTCAAGTAAAAACTGATGAATACAAATATATATGATAAGACAATCACAGGAGAATATGTGATTAATTACTTGTATGTATTACCCTAATGACAGTTGTACTCACTGAAAGTGTTTAAGGTGAGAAATGAAAAGTTCAGCTATACAGGTACAAAATCAGGTATAGCATTCCTGTTATGACACTTATATTACCTTTCAAGAACCCTCCATGTTTCATTGTAGATCGTGTACCTAAGCCACTCTGTGCTCTGGCTGGAAAATCAACAACAGATCATGAATTTTACAGGTTCAATAAATGCTGTAAATATCTTTAAATCCCTAGATTGATCATAAAACATTCCAAATTGCTTTAAAACTATGGTTGGGAATAAGCTGGATAGCTGTCTCCAGTGTGCATTATCGGGACTTCATCACTTTGGAACAAACAAATCTATGTGACCCTGTTAAAGCTTTATCACCTTTGGCAATTACACACAGTTCAGCAAAATTTGTGCATTTTAATCCTCATGTTCTCACTGTACATGTGTTCTAGGGCAGTTTCAAGTCGAAAATTTGGAAAAATACTTTCTAAGAAATTGGACTGGAGTTGAATTCTGGGATGTCGTGGAAGACTGTAATGTTGTACCATAGGCATAAAATGATCACGTGCTTTTGTTTGTCCCATCTATGACAGGATAGGCACATGCCCACAGAAGCACTACTCCAAACAGCTGTCTGGCCTATTAGAACTTATCCTTAATCAGTTTCCAGCTTAATCTCACAACCACTATGTTCTGATATTATTTTGACTATGTCATAATGTAATTTCAAATGGTATTCGTAATCAACTCATGCTTGCTCTACCTGACAAAATATTACATGAGACAATAAGAATACCTGATACTTGTGGATGCCATCATTTTATCAGACAAGAGAGTCCATCATGCGAACAAGTCTGAATAGAAACCTGTGTGGTGGATGTGGTTATTACTGGTGTTGTGATTGGTCAGTTCCTGTCAGCAGCTACAGGACTGAGACCTACCATGTTGAATGAACTGTGTGGCAGTCCTGAAGTTTGTGCTGGGGATCCATCCAGCAGCCACAGCCCTCAGCTTCTGAGATTGTAGCACTTTCTGTTTGGCGTCTTCAGAGTTCCAGATGATGTCATCTTCCCACTGAACCTGAGTGACCATCTGAAATGCTTCATCTGGAAAGTCAATCTTCGTGTCTGGATTTTCCTCTTCTGATTCCGGTTCAGCTTTCACTTCAGTCTCATCTGTTCTTTCCTGTGAAAATAATGAAAAACGTGAAGGAAAGAAGAATCCATAAATTCCCAACTAATACCTGTCTTTAACTATCAAACAAAATTCCCTACTAATACCAGCCTTTAACTATCAAACACAGATTTATTGCTTTATGCACTTTTTTCCCCACAACACAGAACCAAATACCAAAAGTAAGCCAACTTGGCAAACAACTTAAATTTTAGTAATGTGTGATAATAACAAATCACAACGGCAACACTCTTTCCACTAATGATGTCGAGCACGCACGCATCAAAAAAAAATCTCTTGAAAGAAAAGCCATTTTAACAAAATTCCTTTTTTTTTATAGAATTCAGGTTGCATCACAAACACATACACTGCAGCAAACTGATCAGAGCCATAGAAACCCACTGCAAAGTACTGTTCAAACTTTCTGATATCAGGTACTTCTGAGTAAGTCATAGCTCACTCAATCATAGTGGTCAAGAGAGAAATAAATTTTGATTAGTAAGCCAGTGACTGATGAAATCTCATTATCAGTTATGAGATTAGGGCAGATATTCAACACTGTAGCTACTTTACTACATTACACTACTGAACACCCTGGTTCACAGCATAATACACATAAATATAGAAGGCAAGCGTTATCAACAAACTGTTTTTTCCCCAAATACATGTACGTCCATGTCATAGCAGCATAACATATATGTAAGAGATTCATCTATCCAAAAGACAAAAACCAATTCATTTTGTTTAAACTTTGAGGAACATTTAAAAATTTAAACTTACAAGAAACATGTCACATATTAATCCAAAACCATTATAGCTTACAGATTTCAGCTTAAAGCCATAGTCAAATCCTTCGCCTGTCTCATCCACTCCAAGCATGTCATACCACAACTGGGCGGGGCCATATCGCCATGGCGCCACCCTCATTTTCTGGTCGTTATCTCCACTAGGGGTTTGATTATCACTTGCAGTTGTCTTCTCCACAGACTCTAACATTGTTAACTGAAGAAAAAAAATCAACATCATATAACAAAATTCCAACAACTTTATTTTCGCATTATTTTAAGCCTTCACATACACTCAAGGAGAGAAATGGTGAATGATTATGGCTTTAACTCACACTGCTAATACCAGACCATATGCAGCAATTCTGTATAAGAAGGGATGTCAAGCAACTGATTCATCAAATAAAAATGACCTGATGTACACTTTTAAAGCCTGAATAAGAAAAACAACTAATCTGATGAATACAGTGTAGAGTTTTACAACATTTAAACAGTCTGAAGGGAGTAAAGTACTGTACTCAAGTGTTCAAACAAGATACAATCTGCACAAAGGACATTGAGCAAGAGAAATAACATGAGCTGTACATTTTTGGTGGATATATCTGCCATTCTTAATTCGCAAACCTCATAAATCAGGCACACATACCATCTCCCACACCCCCACCCCCCAACTGACATTACACTCCAATTTGAGCAAACACTCCTGTGGTAATCCAAATACCAAAAACAACTTCTGAACACGTACTGCATCATGAGGAAATCTTCCACTGGTAAGTGCCCCACTACCCCGACTTCTGACCACCTACCTCATCATCAGGCATACATTCCTCTGGTAAAGCCTCCCTGCCCATGTTCAGTTTCAGCACCACCTCCTCCTCTTCTTCCATCTCGTCGTCAGCTTCCTCCCCCTCCCTCACCTCCATCTTAATAGGGGTGCTGGTCATCCCCATACCCTCTTCAGATACAGTCCCACTGGAGTTCACCCCTTCCCCACCTTTCTGCTCCATACTTTCATCTTTAGGAGTTTTCTCATCCTCCTTCACTATTTTCTCTTCTTTCACACCATCTTTAGTCGCCTCCTCTTCTGGACTTTTCTTTCGTTTTCGTCGTCTATACAGGTGAGGTACGTGAACTGGTTTAAACAGCCGAGAGAACCGTAGCACCTACATATACACAATATATTTCAGTAACAGAAGGACAGATGCATCTGGTGATGACAGCACTCCACACCTGAGCCTGGTCATTTATAACAGTTTAGTACAATAGGAAGTTCCCTCTATATGTATTCACCATGACAAAAGCTTTTTCATTCGCACAGATTCAGTTTAACAACAAATCCATGGCCCTTTAGTAAGTGATAAAACAGATAAAAGTGATGTATAGCAAGAATGTGAATGTGCGCTTCTGCATTTATTTGGCCTACAATAATCCTTTAAATCAACTGGATCCACTGGTAAGTTTCTCGTAATATACAGGTAGTGTAATACAGAAAACCAAAGCTTCATTTCACTTTTTGGAGCTATACTACTTGTGTGTAGTTTCTTTCATAAAACAAGCAACATAAATGACAAGATACTGTAAATCTTTAAACTTTTAGGACATATATTGGCAATACATTTCTTTCTCGTTTTCTATAGAAAGCAAACATACATACATTTTGTTAATTTGATGAACATACCACGTGATAAAAGAAATACTCTGTAGTCCTGTTATAATTACATGTATTCTGACCAAAAAAAAGCCCATAAGATGTCCCAAAAATTAGACGCATTACAGTATTCAATTCAATAACTTAGGACAATCAGACACTCAATCCCATTTTCTTTGCTGCCTAATTTTGTACATCAATCTCTCACAAGATGTGAATACATATAGCACAAGAACTTTATTTATAAAATGTTACATGACTATGAAGATGCTGACCTCTGGAATAGTTTGCAATCATTCTTTTTATCAACAGACTAATTTCTCACCTGGCCTGGTTTGAACTCCGGGAACAAGGATGTGACATCCACTTTCCTCAGCTCTGGGGGTAACATTGCCGCCAGAGGGGTGTTGAGGTTCTGGGCCTCAGCGTTACCAGTCAGTACGGCCTCCCTAGCCTGTGCTTCTGTCTGGAGGGCTCCCTCAGTTTTCACAACATCCCCCCCAGCCCCAATGTGCCCAGGCCCGGTGGACCGGGGCGGCAGCCATGAGGGTGGCGGCATGAGTTTGGTGTCAGCCTGGGGTTCCTGGTCATAATCCTCATCATCATCATCTGATACACATAAACAACACATAGGGTTTCATTCACTGTGAGCTTTAAATAAGACACCCTAATTCCTCAACATTTTCGCATAGGAAAGAGCCACTTTCAATGTAATTTATGCACATTTATAATTTTACTTTGGAGACAAACCTACATTGGTTGGATTGGCCAATTTAAGGGCTTCACAATAAGTACGACTTCAGCAGTCTACAAAGAATAATGCCTTCAGAATATGCTTGAATAAAAACCTTGCAAATATGCGAAATGGTTGAAGAATTACAGTAAAAAGAAAACAATCACTACAACTATGTACATATTATTTCTTACCGTGTGCACTGAACAGTGATGTTCATATTTTTTTATCTATTTTTTATGCTGTTGCTGAACATCATACTCCCAAAAATTTTACACTTATATGATGGCGATCAGTTCTATAGGTGGAGAAAAGTGTCACATCCTAAACACATATCGCAAGCCTGACAATCTCAATCAACTTAGTTATATGAGTACTCAGTGGCAGAGTGGGATTGCTGAAGGGCCAGAATGTTCAGGAAATCAAATGGGTTTGTCTCACACATCCCAAACAAGAAACACCTGACTTGAGCCATTGCATGGAATACTGAATATTATTTGTTTACTTACTTAATTGGAGTTTTACGCACTACTCAAGAACGTTTCTTTATAAGATGACAATCAGCTTTGCGCTGGGAGGAACTAAGCACAGCTTATGGGAAACCCACGACCATCTGTAGGTTGCTGGAAGACCTTCCCACGTGTGACAGGAGGGGAAGCCTGCATGAGATGCACTTGACCTTACAGCGACTACTTTGGTGAGAGGTTTCTGAGTCAATGTGATGCGCTAGCACACTAAACACTAGGCCATGGAGGCCACAGCTGAAAATTAGAGCAGTAGGACGGGCCAAAAAAAAGACATCAACTCACCACATCTCTCAGCCTACGCACAGCTCCGACATACATAGACTGAACAACACTCATGTTTAAACAGCTGTTTGAGTTGAACAAATATCAACTCACCATGTCTGGGCAGACTAACAGTGGACATGAAATCTCGTATTTTCCTGTCCTCTGTGTCATCCTCCACTGTCTCTGTGATATCAGAGTAGTCCACCGCTGTTTCGGACTTGCTCCCATAGTCAAACGAGAGCATAGATTTGTCTGCATTATCAAGAGAAAATACACAAATGAATGACGACAATTCACTGACTTGAGTATTTGATCGAGGTGTAATCCTGTGCTCATCACTATTTAACTTGCATTACCTAAAATTTCGCCCCAAAAATCCATTTATGTCATAAAATACAACCTTAGGTGCTGAAACTTATATTTTACCAACCTACCTCCCAAACAAACCTCAAACCTTTTAAGATGAATAGAACTCTCACAATCAAAAATAAAACCGATAATCCACCTTATAATTTTGTCCAATCTTGATGTTTTACGATTTTCATGTTTTTCAAGGCGTTGTGATCGTGTATATTTGTCTTCAACAGCAAAAACTTGCTGGGATGCAGTTCGCATTTCACAAATTATATAATTTTCAAATTTTAGTTTTATTTTCATACCCTCTGATGACATTGAAGAAAAAAAATAATTATTTCGCCTTTGAAATAACAATTTAAATTGCTGTGGCCTTATGCAATAAACTATATTTGGATTACCATCGGCAAAGCTTCCTTGGTCATCATCAGAGCCTCGGTCTTCTGTAATCTCCTTAACCATGGAACCAATACCCAGTGTTGTCAGACCCCCCAGATGACGCTTAGATTCCTACAACAACGACAACTCCTGTCAGTTCACACAATATTCATTACTGTATGTAACCACAAGCAAATTTAAAGGAAACTTAAGCAGGCCACCAGCATGTAAACAAAATCAAACACGTTATGTTTCTTAAAACTTAAACATTAAAGCAGCAGCAAGTGATCTATTAATAATAAGATAATCACCTACATGGAATTTCTCACTGACTAGTCAACCTGATGTACTAAGATGGCTATTAAAAAATCATGTGAAATTTTATGTGCGTAACAGTGAATTACATATAAACTTCACACAATTTATTCCCCAAATAATAACTCTTTTTTACAGCAGATGGTACAGAGGGATGACTTGTTACAGAAAATTCCATGTAACTATTTGTCATTCAATGTAATAATTTCTTCTTTCCTTTAGAATATTTCAAAGATCTTTTTTCTACCTGTTACATTTTCTCTACAGATGCCTCAAAACACATTGGTCTACTAATCAAATATATTTGTCTATAATGTAATGAATAAACAGGTCATTATCTAATCACCTCATCCAAGAAGTCCTCTTCCAGCTCTCCCTTCTCATCAATGTTTCCAAACAGAAAGCCTGTGAGAGAGGCCTCAGTGGAGGGGTGATCCCCCTCATGTTCATCCTCGCTGTCCATTCTGATTGGCTAAGGCTTGTCCCAAGTGCTCTGATCTATCCAATTATCAGTCAGGGGGGTACAACAGGGATGGTACCATGCTATAGTCCATGATACTATATAGACAACCTGTTCAGAAAAAACAATAAGCTTTATCAGAGCTGTTTCATTATAGATAAGAGAAGAATGGAATCAGTATGGGTGATGAACAAAACTGATCGGTCCTTAGGCTTCTTAGCTCAATTTTATCATTTAGAATTAAGAATATACATGCACTGAACATTTAATGACAGCAAGGTATTGAGTCAAAATTTTAGCTGTTGTGGATTTTCTTACTGGAGTTTCCAAGCCTAATGCATTTGAGTAGTGACAGCTTCAAGCATCCATTCAGCACAGAAGAACTGCCGAATGCTGTGCTCGGTAATTTCACTTCCGGTTAATGGAAATATTGGACTTGACTCTTAGAGTTATTAAAAAACGACATGGAGTAACTACAACGGACATTGCTGAATGATTCAGGTCTATATTAATAATGTATGCTAATTTCTGTACCAAGTCAAATCCCATCCATTTTTTTATAATCAATGCACAGGCTTGTCTGGTTTGGCTTATGGTTTTAACATGGTTTTGGTTATAAATTGACAATAGGAATCAGGCCTTGACAGCCGTCCAATAAAATAATAAAATGATTTATTAGGTAAATGAATACAATATGTTTCAAGCCAATGTTCTTTTAGACGCAGAATCTGACACCAACTTAGACATTTTATTTTTATGCATCTTTTGAAACCGCTACGTTATTCGTGGTGTTATGCTGTGAAAGGTTACACTGCCCGCTTACAGCTGACAAATAGCAGTGGATCGCTTAAATTGGTGAAACTACATTTTGCCTTGTTGCACAAACTGTGTTCCTTTACTTCTTAGATGTTGTGGGTAAGCAATATGTAGTTTTGGGTTGAGTGGCTGGATTCGAGTAGGCCTACTTGTGGGCTTTACTTTCGCCCACTTAGCAAGTAAAAGAGATGTGACTGACCATCTTGAAATTACCTAAAATTTCTAGTAACAAAAATCTAGGGCAAAAATCAATACCATATTTAATCATTAAATGGTGGTTATATGTACTTAACAACTCGCCCTAAAGATGCTCTTAGTGGGATTGAAAGGACTAGTAATCTTTTGGCAAAATGCTGATCCTGCTAGATGACACCTTCACCTCGATATCATTTTAAAGCCACTACAGAGATTCAGAAGTCACACATCCTTATATTTACATTTCTTGGAGTAGTGCCAGAGTTCTGCCACCTTGCTCCTCGGACACTTTTAGAGTGTCTCCTGTATAAGTACAGACCTCCACAAATATGCGCTACAATTTCAGCGGCCTCACCTCGAAGATCATCATCCCACTACAAAACGAAAGCAAACCGTAATTGCGACTGCGTCCACTCTTAGAGCAATGGCAGGTGACTTTTGTAACATTTGGCTCAGTTCAATATTTCACAAAATAGAACTAGTCTGTGAACCCAAGTGGAGTAGTTATGGGTTTGTAGTTCACATATGTTGGTGAAATATTGCAGTAGTCATAAGTTTCAAAATGAACTATGCTGATGTGGCAGAATCATAGCTTCTTTGGAAAGTCTCCACACAAAGGATGTGACATTATTTACACACGCCACAGCCATGATAATGGACAGATTTCATTTTAATGTGTGGCGATGTTCGAGACAAGCAGGCTGCTAATGAAAAAGGTGAGACCACCAAAACTGGTAGAGGTAGCTAATCAAACCTACCTGTTCTACCGCACTGCATCTGAGGCCAGGGGCCTAAGCTCCACCTGTACCCGACCACATGATCTTTTTCTTTGTTGTTGCTGGTTAGGTAACACCTTTCAGCAAGGTAAACAATCTCCAACCCATTACTCATTATAGTTTATTTCTCTCAAAAAACATTGCTAGTATCATTCAAACAGAATTATCTTGTGTAAAATGCCGCAACAACAGCATCAATCTGATCTGATTTTTTTTATAACATACAGGCCCGATCACTGTAAAAAAAAGTAATTTTCTATACTCTAAGACACTTTCTCAGAAAGTTACTTACTTCGAAAAGGCTTTTTTTTGTAGTTAGATCCAACATAGAGGTACTCGCGTTCTGTGAGAAGCAAAACATTTTTTTCTCAATGGGGCTAAATACAGCGGCATGTTTCCACAAGGCGAAGTGAAAGTGAAGTGAAGTGTTAGTTACGTGGTAAATGCACTATTCTACCATGTGCAGACTATTCGTTCTTAATTTTCACCAAGTTTTTTTGTCACAAATGTACATCCTAGTAGACGTCTGTACTTTCACAGGAAGCACTCTATAATTGGTGGAGGCACGCGGTGGCAGGACTCTGTTACTACTCAAAAAATAAGTAAATATAAGGATGAATGACTGCACTGTAATGACTACAAAACCATATCAGAGAAACAGTGTTGGTTAAGCAGAACTAGCAAATATCTACCATGAGAACTGGACCACTGTTGAACATGCACGCAACGTGACAGCCAATCACCGTTGCACAGCAGCTAGAAAGCTATGCATTGGGTCACCTGTGGATGCAGAATGCGTTTGTGTATCTTGCACGCCCATTCAAACCCCTGTTACACCCAGGTGATGCTTACTTCTGTCAAAAACACTGCCAGTTCATCTCAAAACATTACCGACGACCGCCATATCAAACATTGGTTTCACAGTGCCACCTGGTGGGAGTTTTGCACTCCATCACGAAGTTGTCGTTCTTGACAGGGTTGACTTCACATGTTGATCCGTGATTCACACAGGTCTGTCTAGACAGGTGTCTATCTTGACCAACCGAGTGACTTGCACTTGCAAAACACAAACATTTCCATCAAGCACAAAAAATTTCTCAGTCCAAAAACTTTTATGTAGCTATTTCGTCTCTTACTCTATTTTACTCTACCTTTGCTCCTATATTAGATCTATGAATAAAGCGGACACCGTACCGAGCCGATACTGCCTGGCATGGTAGTGCATCGTCAGCTAATGAGCCACATAAGTGCGGCGTGCCTACAGATTATTATGGTAATTGCTCTAAAATCATCAAAAAATATTATTTTGCGAATATTGATAGCTAACTTGATGTGTAATTAACCACTCATGGTGAAAGAGGAACGTGCGAACATTCGTCAGCTACATGGTAGCCTTATATTCACAATTTTCCACAGGAGAAAACGGATAAATTAAGTTTATTTGATTGGTGTTCTATGCCAAATATTTTCCTTATATGACGGCGGCCAGCATTATGGTGGAAGGAAACTGGGCAGAGCCCAGAGGAAACCCATGGCCATTCGCAGGTCGCTAGCAGACAGATAACTTAAGTGTTTACTCCATGTGAAACACCCTGCACCATTTTTTTTTTTATTCAGATTAGTTTGATTTCTTTCGGAATTAGTCTTCAGAGGTGCAAAAATACTTAGGTTTTAATGCGCCGGTGTACAGACGTGAACTTGAAAGGCCAACAAACGTGATCCGATTGTGCGTTTGACAAAAAGCAAATGTGATGAACACTCAAATTTTCAAATGAAGTGTGCGACTTGTAGTCTACGTGTGGTGGAGTGTGGTGAATGTTGCTTACTGTAAACAATTCTGATACCGGTACAAACAGGCCTATATTCGAACATTTTTCTCCATAACTCTGACTTGTGTTTTATTGCTTGCTGCAGACCTACCATTGTCAACAATTAAGCCTATATGTACACTCGGCTTAGTCCTAAAATATTTTCCTTGTAAAAATTAAATCCTTTCTTTGTTTGCTTGCTTTTTAATACACTTGTTTGGTGTCTCATTTGATGACAACAGATATGATGTCCCATGCATTGGTCGAGTTACTTAATTTTGTATCTTCTGTACTTAGCTTATTCCTTTCAAGACAAGATTGACCTTCAGTGCAATCCCCATTTTTGAAAACCTGACGTTGCACGGAGGATTGGCTGTACTCCCTGGTGCTGTGTATATAATGTTCAATTCTGGGTTATATCCCGAGCTGCAACAAGACCATCCAACATGAAGAGAAAAAATTAAACAATTTTACTAAAAACACAACATAAAGATAACATTTCACATAGTACCAGTTGTCAGTAAAATGAGATTTAAAAGAAAACAAAAACAAACAAAAAAAAACCATTCATTTATGCACGGCTGGGTATACAGTGGCTGCCGACGTTTAAACAAATGACTAGTATCAAGTCCGACAGTCGGTCAACTTCTGTGCCCTTAAAGGCCCACCTTACCACTTTACAGGATCAACGTACACGGCGCACTTCAGGGGGAGATAACTCCCATACTCTGGTGAACAAAGGGAGACAACCGTTCTTTATTCGCTAATACTGCGATACCCATGTACTATGTATTGCATGAACAGTGCTTGTGTGTAACATGGACGCTCCGACTTGGGCCAAATAGACTTTCCTAGAATTCTAAATATAAGAAGACTCGTAAAACAGGAGAAACGTATGTGCTAAATACCTACATTGATTGTTTTTCAAGCCTTTTGCTCTTTTTAAAGTCTGATAATACCTCAATGTTTTCAGCTCTCATTCTCAACTTCCCTCGCTCGAGTCGGCTGTACGAGTGTTTACCTGACCTGAACTGACCTGTTACCATCACCACACTTGTAATTATTCCACTGATTTGTGGGCGGCCATGATATAACATCTATTTACTATCTATGTTTATTGCTGTTTTTCTTCGGGCTCAGTTTGGCCTTGAATAAATCCTGTTGTCGTTTTAACTGAGAAAAAGTCTTGTGTGGGTTATTACATGGAAGTTATGGAAAACTGGCCAAGGAATATAACAGCAGGAGCTTACAGTACCGTACCTGGCTGGAGCAATGCCTTGAGATCACCAATCTCTCGGTAAAAAAACCATCGATATAAACGAAACTTTTCTGCCTCGGTGAAAATCATGCCGTAACTCACACGTTTAACGAGTGCAATTTTAGATCTCTACACCCTTTTCCCCCCACCGTATTTTTTTTTCAAATATGTGAAGATCAATCAAGTTACTTAATATACTATGACATTTCCAATATACGGAGTTTGCAATCGATAATGACGGAGCATAAATAGCGCGTTACTCAAACAAATGTAGACAGCAGCCTAATGACCTTTACTTAACGCATTAATGATACCACGTCTACAGGGGAAATGAGACAGACATCTAACCATCAACGAACACTTCAGCTCACTACACATTTACCCATTACGTTGCAACTACGGACTGTTACACAAGCTAGGGTGTAGGGCCTGTCATCAAGATTATGCCCGAAATTTTCAAATTCGGTCATGGAATTTAAAATCTTAAATGGGCTAATATCTGAGAATAAACCGTGTAATTTTGAGTAAAATTATTCCCAACTACGAAAGGTAGTTGCAATGTTCATAGTTCATAAACAAATTTTAACCGATTTCAAATGTTTTAATTAAATTCTTACTAAATTTTTAACTTTCTTTGTCCTGTAAAAGCTCAGTTTAATGTTGCTCCTATTATATATTAGTCTCTGAGCAAGAGGGTCTAAGAAGGGTGAGGAAGCATGTCTGTCGATAATTTGAGAAAAGGTACCACGACTGACTCATTTTGGCTGATTGTGAAAATTATATTGAAAAGTGTCTTGGAAGGTTTTTTCTTATGGAGTGAGTGAGTGATTGGGGTTTAATGCCGTAGGCCTACTTAACAATATTTCAGTCTTATAACGAAGGAGTCCTTGGAGTGCATGTACGTGTAATGTGCCTCTTTGCTGAAGGACGGATTTCCACAGTTCTTTTATCTGGTGCTGCTTCACTGAGACGACTTACCGAAGGCAAGTAACCGGCCCCGCCCGAGCCATTATACTGATATTGGGTCAATCAGTGGTTGCACTATCTCTTTAATGCTGAACGCCAAGCGAGAAATCTACAACTTCCTCTTTCAAGGTCTTAGGTGTGACCCGACCCAAGGTCGTTTTTCTTATGGAAAGTAGGGGGTCTTATACAGGTTTCAGCATCAAACTTTATATTTGCCTCCATAGATGCATTTTCTGGCGTCTGAAGTTTAGAGCAAATACAGTTTTTTTTCTCGTTATTTTGCGTACAGTGTAGTATAATGATATTTTTTAGAAACAATCGTAATTCATATCATATTCAAATCTGGATCTCCATTAGTCCTGCATGTCGGCACCTTCATTACGATATTATTTTGAAAGTCACTGGTGTATTGTAGTGACTTCAAAACTCTGGCTTAACTCTGGTCGACAAGTTCCATGCCTGTATACCTTTGATGAAATTTTCTGATAAACTTGTTAATAAACCCCAACATATCCAGTTAGCCAATCCAAATTACATCCTATACCTTTGAAGTTTGATTGTGCCTAGATTCGCCGACATTTGTCACACCCTCGATGTGCATGACTGTATTCGCTGTCTGCACTAACAATCAGGTCAGCTCAAATTAGCTAAGCTAATTAATCTACCTTGCCGGCCTTACCAATTGCCAGTAAGTACAAAGCCTGGTCTACTGATTAAATTCTGAAGGCATTAGAGACATGGACCCAAATCCGCTCGCGTCGCAAGCTTGGTTGATCAATTATTATACAGGATTGTACTAAGAAGCGACATGGTGACTAGCGTAACTGCCAGTACATTTCTAACCTGGGTACCGTAATAGGCAGGGAATTATGCAGAGAGACTGCTCGAATCACCAACCCACAGGCCTTAGTAGCCAGGCAAGGACCACCGGCCTGAAAATTATTTGTTACATTTGCTCCAGTCATGTGAGAGCATTGAACAATATTTGAGTATGCCTCTCTGACGGCCTACAGACCCAGTCTCACGCTTTATTGTGTTCATTTTCAAATAACTGTAATTTTCTACATGCATGACTGACTTATGCAACTTTTTATTTAACTGGTTATTTTCCCTCTCACAAGGTGGCAGTCCATTTTTTCGTCCTGCTTTTCTTTTGGAAGACGCTTGGCGTTCAGCATGAAGGGGATAGTACAACGACTGGTTGTCCCGTATCATTATAATGGCTTGGGAGGGGCACATTACTTACCTTTGATAAGGCGTCTCAGTGAAGCAGCACTAGATAAAAGAGCGATTGAAATCCGTCCTGCAAGAAGAAGGCACATTGCATGCACTCTAAGGATTCCTTTGTCATCATATGACTGAAAAATTGTTAAGTACCATGTTAAACCCCAAGCACTCACTCTCTTTTGGAAGAAGATTAAGTAAACCACTGCTCTTTACCAGGTACTTGACAAATCCCTTGACCTAAACCTGCAGTTAAGCCAGTCAAAGCTGGGCTCAACCACATAACCTTAAAGCTTTAGTCGTATAAAACAGTGTGCACACAATAGGATCAAGTTTGTCTTGCACTCCCTATCTTGCTGAAACTTTCAAGTTGCATATCGATTAATCATAACTTCACCGATAATTAAACACTCCTCTCAGATCTCACAGTATGTATGTATGTACGCTTGGGGTTTAACATCGCATAACAATTTTCAGTCATGTCACTACGAGGCGTCATTATGTGTATGTGCATATATTGTGTCTTCAATGCCGCCAAAGTTTCACACCAATGACACCCCACCCAGTCACAATGTAGTGACACCGGGCCAACCAGTCCTTGCTCTAACCTCCGAGTGCTGAGCACCAAGCGAGGCAGCAGCAAGTGCGATTTTTTAAGTTTTTGGTATGACCCGACCTGGGTTTGATCCTGGGGTCTCCCGACTTCAAGGAGGATGCTCTAACCGTTAGGCCACCAAAGCAGTCAGATCTTACAGTAAGATCCATCTTCAGCAGCACGACTGAGAAGCCTCTTAAAAACCATTAATGTGGTCACTGTGAGCTCATGCTGGCTTCCTCTCCATTTGTACATGAGAAGTTTTGCAAGTGGGATGTTTCCCTTGGCCCTGTCTGCTTTCTTCCCACCATTATGTTGGCAACCATCGTGTGAGTGAAATACACTCACTGTGTCGTAAAACTCCGATCAAACAAGTCAATAAGCAGCAGGGTACATAATGCCCAATTACAAAGTTAACTATTTTAGGGTCTCATAAATTAAAATAAGTTGTTTCCTGATAAACATTCCTTTGGAGGATTATTTGACTTTTAGTTTTACTGGCCTTTATAATACATAAAGTACTATGTTTTAGCATAGTAATTTTAGCTGAATTTAACCCCCCCCCCCCCACCCCCCCACCAAAAGTGCATGTCTGTAGAGACTATACTTACTTTGTTATGATGCTGGAATCTGGTTGCAGTGTTTAGTAAAACAAACAACCAAACAAACAAAATAAAACAGGACAAGAAAATTTAGACTCGTTATTACTGGGACTAAAGTAGTTCTTGGTAATAACAGTACTTTGTGCAGCTCCAGAAATCACTGTATTTGTCCTAAACTATCCCTCTGCTCTTGCAGAAAGAAAGAAATGTCCAAAATATTCCCTTTAAAGTAGAAACTTTTCAATTGCAAGTTTCATTACAAGGATATCATCCCTACCTTGCAAACAAACCTGAAAACACCTTTCTGAGAGCTGCATACGTTTCAGAATCGGGCATAATGAGTTTGTCATAGATGAAATTCTTACTCAGATACTTTTGTTTTTGTTCAGTGAATTGTCCATTAGTAAAGGGGACCATCAATCATTTCTATGAAATCCAGTGTGATACTATTTCAATATCACATCAATCAACCAATCAATCAATCATAACAAGCACAAGAACAATTTGTTGTCCAAACAGGCATAAATGATGCCTATTAAAAATAATTCAATGACACAAGAGCCAAGGTAGGCAAAGCTGTGTATATTTATAAGTTACACATACAATGTTGCAATACAACACCAAGTAATTAATATGCACGACCAGGTTTTCTTGGGGGGTCGGGGGGTGCGGGGGACAGTTCTTTCAATCCTCCAGTTCGAATATATTATAACTTTGGTAAGGAAGAAACACTGATAATCCAACTGCAGCACTATGACTTGTTTGCGAGATATTAGATTAATAGAACAGTTCACTACGACATGCCAAAGTTGTCCGAGATTAAACCATGCCACACACTCGTGTCCAATAAAAATCTTCATATAACACTACATACCTAAGATAATAGTATGTACAATAATTTATACAGTAGGCTGTATTTTTTTTTATACAATTTGATATAAGTAACTTTGGAGAGGAGTCAAATGTTTTAATATTTCATATGTTTTTGTAATGATGCATAGATGGTGAACAAATTACATGTACCAGAATTTCAATAAATCTGTCACTGAAAAGTTTTGGGTTTAATAGATAAACTTTGGTATCAGCTAATACAAAAGGGGGAAAAAAAAAAGAAGTAATTTCAATCTACCACATAAAACTACATGTATCAGCATCCTTGGGATTATTATGGGAGTTTACAATAAAGCTTGTATGAGGGACCGCAGAATTTGAGCTGTGGTTGTGTGTTCCTTTGGCCAATCAGTAACAAGAACTATTCCGGGTAATAACCACACTTGAGATCATTCCCTTAATGCCTGGTAATGTCCTAACATTCAGGCAGTACCCTCCGCGCTCCAACAGTCTCGTAAGGACGACTGTTGTAATAGCTGAACTCAGACACTGGGGATAATCAAAGGGGTTAATAGCACGCTGCACCCTTCCAAATTCACCATCAATCAATTTGACTATATTGGTCTGTTAGTAACAGTACAGGACTCCAGAGCATCGTCTCTCAAAAGCTTGGCCATTCCGAGTAACAAACTACAGACATGCATATAAAAATCAATATGTATACCGAACCCGTGCCAGTAGTGTCCCGGGCAAAACTTAGAAACCTGATTGACTTGTCGGCCGTTTTGCCACAAATATATTTGTGTGTGTTACTATGTCTGTCTTGATAAAGGTTAGCACACATTTTATAAATCCTGATTGACCTATCCCTCGAGAATTGCTGCTGCGAGTTTAGTTGGCTGGTGGCTATACTGTGTTGTCTTTAAACTACAGACACATTATGCCTCCAATGGATCTACCGGCTGGTAAAGATCACATCACGTATGGTACAAAATGAAATATTGTTCGATAAAAAATGTGAAAACAATACAGCATGATTTGAAATTTTGGTTCCCTTAAAACTGTTTCATTAATTCTGGTCAATTGGAGCTTTTGGAGTAAATTAAGCCATTTTCAAAAATGCCACCGAGTCTCCAAGCATAGCCTTTCTGAGTAGCAACATTACTCTTATTGTTTAAATTACTCTTACTTTTATTGCTTTTGAAGCTCCCTGATCAGGCAGAACAACAACAAACAATGAAAAAAAAAAACAGCTTTCTGTCTTTGTTTTTCAGTTAAGAAGATTATCCAGTGTCTGAGATTCTGTGTTGTTGTTGTTGTGGTATGTCTGTTAAGGAGGGATATGACCTTCACAGAGGTCACTGGAGGGAGTTGGCGCAGAAGTGCAGCCTATATACATCTACATATATATATATATATATATATATATATATATATATACACTAACAGCATGAGTCATCTACAGTTAGGCAGGAGATGCTGGTTGAAATGCTGGGGGACCACTACTGACCTCTCAGAAATAGTACCCACAGCTTAACACAGATAATGTACAAATCCCCTCACCCCAACCCCATGGCCCTGGATGCCAGAAATATCCTGACACAGGAGTTGAAAAGTGTTTGGCACAAAGTTATTTTTCCTGACTGACGCAAAATTTAAACACTGATGAGAGTTCCGAGTTCATCCTTGAGATTCCAAATATCTGGTTGTAGCACGGTGACATATGAAATGTGGTCCAAAAGACAGGAATCTCTGCCCAATCAGTGTGAAAGACAAGGTTGGGTACCCAGACTAAGCTTGGTTCATTTTCAAGTAAGCCCCCATTTCTCCTCGATCACTGCTGGATTTTTAAAAGGTTTCTATCCATTCCTGAAACAAACAAAACACAGGCAATGGTCAGTTTTCTCCATAAAACACAACATGCTATCTTAATACAAGCTATTTTAACTATTTTCAAATCAGAAGCAATTTCCAAATGCACATCTGTGTATTTAATTAATACACAGGAAAAGTTCCTGAGGATTTTCTAGACAAAAAGAAATCAACACAACATTTCAAGCCTGGAAATAAGCAAATAAGCAGAAGGACACAAAAAATGTCCTGAACCAAACAGTATCTTGACAAGGCCCAAACTTTTTGTTTCAGGACAGAATTGCCATGTGTCAACAACACTGTAGCTTTTAAATGAAGTGGGTACAGAGAGCTAAAAAAAATTTGTCAATTGTTCCTAGGTTGGTATGATTAAAGTATCCAATTTTGAATGGTTATACTATATGCTTCCTATACATGAGGCACGAGTTCAATCCCAAGTCCAGTTAGGCATAAAACTTTAAAATTGGCAATCTAGGTATCATCTACCGTAATAATTGTACAAACCCAAATATACCAGCATATTAAATACATGTACAAAAAAGATATGAAAAATCAGAGACATTATCATATGGCCAAAAACGAAAATGTTAAAAACAAACCCCAAAGTAAACGAAGTTTGAGACAGAATACTAGTACATGTCAGAGAAGGTATGAAAAGTCCGACAAAAAAAAAAAAAAACATTACCAAGCCTTGCTCAAGACTTTGTAGGCTTAAAGTCTTGAGCAACAGTGGACTAGAGACTGAATAGAAGGTATGAAAAGTCCGACATAAAAAAAAAAACATTACCAAGCCTTAAAAGGTTGAAGAGCAACTTCATCTTCAGTGAACAATGGTAACTGCTTTGAAAGCCATGGCAATATGTTTTAGCCATGCTAACTTTGAACATTTGATGTTACAAGGTATGTTCAAAGGTACATGTAGTTAAGCTCACAATTAGATTTTGTTTTGACTACCGTTCATGCCATTTGCTTTGTATTTAGACGATTTTAGGATGAGAGCCTAACTTAAATTTTGGTACATTTTTGACTTTGTTCAAATGGTGTTTTATTATTCGTTTGTGACCTTTTGTCGGTTTTGGTTCATATTTTAATTACATCACCATGGAAGCTTCATGCAGCAAGCAAGTCATAGGTTTCTAATGCTGCCTCACTAAAACACATGCTTAAAACACCACATAACTTGACCTACATGTGTCTCTAAAGAAGATGTCAAAGAGGGACAATACCAAGGTTGTAGGCTTAAAGTCTTGAGCAACGGTGGACTAGAGACTGAATTCAATGAATGGATCCAGTACATAAGATGTCCCACCGCCCCTTTTTGTGACAACATTACTTTTCATTCCATCCCTGATGAAAGCAACTATGATGTCATGGCATCACAGAAAGATTGACCTATTTGCAACAATACTGCTTATGATTGATGAAATGCATGTTGATGGTCCGCAAGGTCTATTCTCCTACTTAATGTACACGCTCTCAGCATCATTCCTTATACATATGGTTCCATAGACCTTTATCTATATATTTACTGAAGAACGAATTTAACCATTGCCAATGGCTTATATACACATACATAAACAAAATTTACAATCATTAAAAATCAAAGACATGAAACTTTTATAAACCCAGAAGACAATTAATGCTGAACAGCCAATTAAATCACTTCAATGTCAACTATGTGTTATGCACTGGTCTTACGCAAACTTTGTGCCATAAATATATACAATTTATTGTTCTCACATGCTCGTTGTCATGACAACTGCTGCCTAGATGCTGCCTTTTATAGCTATAAGTTAGGTTAAGCAAGACAAATGGAAACTGATGAAGCTTCAGCTGCGAGTCATGGCGAAATCTCGAATGACCGCAAGCAATGAAACATTACGTAATACTGATCCAGAAGACCAATATAGTCAGCAATTAGTAGCCAGTTCTCCAGGTTGAATATAGATGTGGAGTATCATAACTATATATGGACGCCAAAATGCACGTAGATGGTATCTGTCAGTATGCACTTAGCTCTGCACCATCAGTTTTTATAATACAGCAAAAGCTAGAATTTGCAAATTAACTTAAGGGTTGTGCTAGCGTACATATAGTTTATACAATGCATGAATGTGTTTCCAATACTAGCGTATTTCCTGAAAAACTCATGGCTGTCTTCATTGAAATACACACAAATGTAGGACCTCAGAGAATACTCCACCACAACTTCCAAACAATGAATGTTTCTTTGATGTGTAATTTCTAAAGATGGCTTAGACATTTTTTTTTTGTTTTCATTTACAGAGACATTTTTTTTCATAGACAGCATCATTATCTTCTAAGAAAAAGAACACCAGGAACACATTATTTTTTTGTGTGATACCCTGGAAACTATCCATTTCAGAGTTCCGGAGGATTACTGTATTTCTTATAAGCAGCAAAGGTTCTTTGAACTTTCGCTGATCCTTTTCTGTCAAATTTTTATAAAAAGACATGTTGGAGTTTTAGTTAGAGAGCTTAACACTTGGTTTCACCATGGAAAACCCGTTCTGTCTGGTTCAATCCAGTTTAGGAATTAATGGATCTATAATCAGATCACAAATATGGACCTGTTTTTTCAAATGCATTTTTATGTGAGTAATTTGTTCAAAGGTCAGTGGGTATGCCATTCCCCCCTGTGATGTCTTCATGCTCTCTTATTCTAGAGAATTGTCAGCTTAATGAAGGTTTTAATGTCGCTTTAAATTCCACATAATTTCATTGTATCACAACAATGTCCCCCAGCAGCAGGCCAGTTCCAATACCAGCATGGTTATAAAACATCACATTAAAAACACCAGACAAGAAGTCCTGTGATTCTATACCCATACCGACAATGGCTCCATCAGTACTTGGCTTATCCCTTTATTCTGAGCACTCCTTCTAGAAGGAGTAAGGTTGCCAACTCTAAAGTCAAGCAAGATACGAAAGAGTATTGATCCAGGTCTACTGTTCACTAGAGGCATTCTAACCTATTGTTCTTTTAGATCTGTTTACCAATGGGAGGACATGGACTGGATGCAGCTTAACCGTTGGTCTGTTACCCTTGTCTGCTACAGAACACTGCTTTCAACATAACTTTGCCCATATCACGCAACAGCATCCTCTTGTGTCAGGCCCATTCCGATGCCTACATGTTTATTGTGCTGCCTCACTAGGACGCCATGCTGAAGACATGAGACAAGATGCCCCAGCCAGTCACATTTTTTGCACTAACACTGGACAACGAGTATTTTGGCATATTCTGTTTTGCTGATCATCATGTCAGATGAGTACTAAGATCAGGTCATCCTTGAAAAAAATATTTTGTTGGGCATAACCCAATCCTCTCAGAAAATGTATGGTCTGCTGGTGAGGAATCAGTTTTTTAGGAATTCTAACCAAAAAAAGGGACAAAACAAAAATTTTGGTTATTTTTTTGCTAAGTAACACTCAACTAAGGGCATAGGCCCACTGTTAGTTTATATAACCCTGGTTGGGTTGTTATGTCTGGTGTCTTCAGCATGGTATTGCAGTGAGGCAGCACTACATACGTCAGCATTAACAGAGCCTTTTACAATGGGACACAACTAATATAACCGAAATAATGTTTAAAGCTAGGTTAAACCACATGTAAATAAACAAATATAGGCACATGTAGGGAAAGAAATGTGCACCATTCCAATCATTATCTAGTTAGCTAAGTTTCATATTTGGTTTTTGATGGTATCAGCACCACGTGATTCTATACTTTAACCACTCCATTAAATACAGGCAGGGGAATAAAGCATGGAGAAAGCTAGCCAAACCAGAAAGTCTAAAACTCTGGCATCAAGTGTGTCTATTTTGCAAATTGTTATTTATGATGAAAATTGTTATTTATTACTTCGGAGATCTGTCTTCTGACATGAAACATGCAAATAACATCCGTTTATCAGAAGACAACTATATGGCCCAACAACCAACTCCCATTGTCTGCTGGAGAACTGCCAAAAAATATCGGAATTTCCACGGCAAAAATCAATAGGTAATTTCTCTCGCTATTTCCACTGATGGCTGGAAATGTGACTAAAACATGCTGGCCATGGAGCCAAAAGCTGTCAGAGAGTCAAAGTTAACCATGTAAAAACTCATCCATAGGCTACACTGTAACTTATCTTCAGTATTGACAATATAGCCTTTATATGTAGCTCCATCTCATGTCATCAATTATTTCACAACCCGTCACCGATCTTAGATTTCCTCTAAACTCACCCACCCCCTTCCCAACCAGGTTTATCTGAGCCTTTACTTACTCATAATGGAGTCTCCTTCTTCAGTGGTAATCCATTAGGTCGAGGGGGTCCTTTATGTTTTTGTGGAGTGGACCCTGATTTGGACTGAGAGTTGTTCCCATTGGTTACTGCTCTGTCACTCCTTTCACTGCTGTTGAGTTTGGAGAAGCCATTGACAGAGTGGGGTTTTGTGTAATTCGGGTTCGTTACTATGCCATTTCTCTTCCGCCTCAGCTCAGGGGAGCGCATTTCCAGCGACGACTGTCCCATGATCATTTGAGAAGGATGATCAGGCAAGGAGCCCTTTCTCTGCAGTTCCATTTTTGTTAAATTGGAATTCGCCGCTACAAACTGTGGATTTAGCTGCCATATAGGCTCATCCATGGAACTCAGCAAATCAGCGTTAGGGTTTGTGTAAATATTGATAGTGGCTGTAATTTTGTCCTTTCTTGTTCCGTAAGATTTGACTGGGGAGTTTGGGGCAAGGATGTTAATGTGGGAGTCTGGAGAAATCCTGGCCATGGCTCCTAGATTCTGAGTCTCATAGATGGGGGAAGTCGGTGGGGACTGCACGGGGGTTTGGGGTTCGCTGACAGGGGAGAGAACCCTGCTTATGGGTCGCACACGATTCCGAGGCATAGAGCACTGCTGTAACTGCTGAGTGAAGGTTAAGTCTCCAGATGTGTACTGTGCCATGGAAAGACTTTGGTTCGTAGAGGAGTTAGAGGAGGTCAGGTTGCTCGAGGATTTGGAGGAGTTGTTCGAATGGTATGACTTCCTTCTGTCAATCGTAGACTCAGGAGAGTCTGATGGGGAACTGTGTGGCTGACCGTGTCCATTGGTTAAGCCATTGCCATTAGTCTGAGACACCGGTGTAGTCCCGTTAGCCTTCGGCGGTTGGGTGATTGCCGGCCGTGTGTCGCTGGTGCTGCTGGAATTAGAAATGGTGCTCTTTCGGTTTCCTGCACCGTTGACTGGTGAAGCACCAAACTCCTCCAGAAGCCGCACCACTCCTGTGTGTCCACTTTTCAGTGCAACCCTCATGGCTGTCCTCCCGAACTGGTCAGCATGGTTTGGGCTGGCGTTGAACTGCAACAAAACTCTGACAACAGCATCGTGGCCCTCTTGAGCAGCTATACACAGTGCTGTAGCTCCCTGATTACAGGTATGGTTGACATCAGCACCCTTCTCAAGTAAAACTTTTACCACTTTGTCATGCCCTTGCCAGGCAGCTGACTGAAGAGGGGTTCTACAGTCGTTATCCATGGCATTGACATTGGCACTGTGATTCAGAAGAACTTCCACAGTGTCATAGTGACCTTGCCAGGCTGCCACATGAAGTGCAGTGCGACCTTCAAGATCAGCGCATTCCACATCAGCACCATTGTCTAGTAAAAAGCCAGCCATTACGCTACGGTTTTCCAGAGCCAAGACGTAGACAGTCGATCGACCATCAGCATCCTGGTAATTGACATCTGTACCCTGACAAATAAGAAGGTGTGCCACATCTTTGTGTCCCTCTAAACAGGCCACCCTGAGGGCTGTTTTTCCATCATGTGACCTATGCTCTAAGGCTGCTCCCCTCTCCAGCATAATGGCGACCACGGCGACATGTCCCTCTTGAGCAGCCAGAATCAGAGGGTGGCGACCATCATTATCTACCTCATTGGACTTTGCTCCTACATCCAGTAACTGGGTCACAATCTGAAACATGTGAAGGAACATGTTTTGCTTAAGAATCATTTGACATTGTTAAAGCAATATTTTTTGATAATTGTTGAAATTTCATTATCAAAATGGGTCAGATAACTATTGCAATAAATACAACAGCAAACTACCTACCCTCATAATTACCATGGGATTTTAATTGAGTCTAAACTTTCATCAAATCCACAGAATTTAGAGATTCCAGTACAAATCATTACATTTAATTGCACAATAACTGAAGGTACATCTTCTATCAAAGAAAACTTCAAAAAGTAAACTTGTTAAAGTATTTTAAAGCCACATACCCAATATCTTAAAATAGGATTCTGGGCTTAGTTTAGAAGTCAATGCCTATAACTTATGATAAATGATCAATTATATACTTAAAGTAATCAAGTCTGCCTCATCTGGTTATCACTCTATCCCAGTATGGCAAACCCTCTTTGCAACACTATATGCGGGCGGACTAATTTTTTCACAAAACCAATTAAAGATGATATCAGTCAACAAGAATTTATGTAAATCATAAGTACATGTATCTAAATGCTGATGTCATTTGGGTGATAGGGGTGCTCAGGGTAACTCGAAATGATGGGGCACTAACAACCCTTTCCGTCTCATTCATTACGTAATATATGAATCTCATTCTAAACCAATTTTGTTCCTATTACAGTGGGAGTGGCGTGATGTCAGTTGGTGTTGTGTTTGTCCACGCAGCTGGGTATCATTCTCCTATTAGACAACTCAACTTTCCTACATGTATTTTCGCTCACTCTTTTTCACTGCCTACCAAACCTAATCAATTCTCCAATTTCCTCACTAAGGCTTTTTGGCACCTGGAGAAGAAATCTAGCTAATGAGGGTCAACCAAAAGCTGGGAGATGTTCCATGGGCTCTGGATTGCTCAGACATCAAGCTAAGATGACAAATGTGCACTTTAACTGTTTGACCTATAAAACTATTCAGCAAGTTGTCAAGAAAAATATTCATTTCTCAACAGCAATTTACCGGTCCATCCTTTGTCACGCAAATAAAGGCATGTACTTGGATGGCCATGCCTACAGTTATCACCCAATCAAAAAAAATCAGCATCTGTGTATTCCCTACAGATATAACCATTTACATATAATCAGTTAAATTTAAGAAACAAAAAATGTTTTAAATTTAAATGCTCATGTTCATCACCATCGTTTCCAAAATGAGACATACTGCTTATGATAACTGATATGAAATGTTTTAGTACAACAAGAAATATTCCATTTAAAAGGTTATCAACACAGCTTTTGATCAAGAGGCTTGGGTGAATGAAAAATGTAAAGTCAAAACTGTATCTCTTGCATAATGACCTAAGTTTATAGGATTGTCGTAAATGTTTCAACTTTTTCAACCACTAAAGCACCTTTTCAGTGGAAGTTATGCATACAATTATTATGAAAACACACTAAAAATGATTTGTTTGTATAATTAAATTACAGATTTCAAATCATTTCTCTACACCTCATAGTTATCTCAAAATGTTTCAAAATATTATTTGCACAGCCAGTTAAAGACCTCTTTAAAGAATCAGGGCCAGCTATTATTAAAGTACTTCTCCAGTCTTCACAGTACTTAACCCTTGACCCAGCAGGAGCTACACTCAATGGTGAATCTTTGGCAAAGAACTTTGGAGCAGCTAAGATCTTAACAGCATAGATTCAATGGATTAAGATGTATACTTCTTTATTCTTGGAACAATCAGGCTTTGAATGACCAGGAATTTAAAGAACTTTTGTTTCATTTAGTTTATAGCAATGGCTGTAATGTATCAAAATATTACTTAGATTTAAATACTATGCGGGAGCCCATGCCTTCAATATTTTTCCCAGTCTAAAAGCCAAGAATTTTAACACAAATTTTTTTTTCTCCTGAAGTTTATCATGTTTCAGCTAGTATCTATCTTGCAGCTGTTTTTCCAGGCCATCCACATGAGGTAAGGTGTCATGGTGCTGACACTCAACAGGGATTATTCATTGAGCTACAAACTTGAGCTACCAGCTACCAGATGGATCTCATTGGTATAGGTTAGAAATAGGAGTGTGTCAGTACTGACCATGCTGGTACTCATTAGCAGATAAACCTGGAACAAACTGCCATCAGTGATGAGAAAAGAGATATCATCGGACTAGCCGCTAAAAGGGGAGTCTCACAGGAGGTGGTATTTAAACATTGGAAAAGGAGTATATTATAAATGAATCAGATAAACTGTGGAGACTGTACAGTTTAGAAATGATGTAGATACACTGTAAGAAATTGGCTGGTAAAATAATGCATTTTTTGTTAGTTTGTATGCCAAGGCACCCCATCATAATCAAATCTCAATGCAAACCATAAGTAATATATATACAATGTATATTTACAATTTTCATTATGTGATAACATTTGGAAACAATCTAAGCAGGCCATAATGTTGCAAACAATACAAAACTGTTTAATGGCTATTGTGATATATAATGGCTGTATATATAATATCTCTCTCTCTCTCTCTCTCTACATATATATAACACTCAGGAAATGGAAAACACACAAAATTACACCAGGTTATGCGATTATCATGTCACACACTTTGGTTTCCCTTTCACAAGCCGATTATCTCTAAGAAAAATACTGTCAGCCTAGAAAACTGACATGGCATTTTACATTCTACATCCACAGCATGTAATCCATCGACCCCCTTTACACATTAAACCCAGATGTGTAGAGAGCTACTGACAAGGTGCATGAGTGGCTAAAGCTTGTAATGTTACACACATGGAAAACCTTCTCCATTAGAACTTAACACATGCTCATGGCTTCATTTTGCCAGAACTGACAAAAAAAGCTGAAGTTATTTTCATTCCATTTCTAATTTTTTAAGCTGACTCAGTGATAAATATAGAGATCCTTTTTTTCTAAGGATTCTGTACACTGCTTAACCAGAAGGTTAATTTACACTACTGTGTAGCTGTCAGCCATTAAACTTTTCAGGTTTTGCGACAGCCATATCATTTTTCTTTGAAACTTATACCCAGATACTGTAGGTTATACATGAACAATTCCAGAAAACTTTTCAAGGCTCTTCTTAAATATTATAAAGCAACTACAACTATAACAAATAAAAGCTTGGAATATTTTAGATTTAAAAAATGAAGTTATCTACAGTCTCAGTCTTCCCCTTTTCAGATATGTTAATATTCATCAATTATCAGTTGAAGTTTTTAAATTACAGACATTAATAATAGCCCAGAATATTTGGGAATAATTAAATTATCAGTTGCGTAACTCAAAGCTGATTTGACCTCTTATATAATCATTGCCTTTTATTAATAGATTTATCAATTATGACCTTAAGACTTCTTCATAAACAAAATCAGACGTTATAGGCCAACATCTTATCATATAGCCACCGATTAGTAAATCTTCATGCAGCAAAGCATAGATGGTTTTGAGGAGACTTCCTCTGTAAAGGGAGAGTATCCTTGATGACTGATCTTTACAGATGGGATTATCAGTACGAAGATGCGTTAGTGTGTCATCTATCCTTAATGAGTGGGAATAAGTCGAGATATTGGTTGTTCTAGCCCGCACTGTTACGCCTTGCCGGCAGAGCTCGCTAAAGATCTCCATGTTCATTAGGAGGTATCAAAGGATTTCTCTCTGAGTGACTTGCCAATCTATGGCAAACCCACAGTTGTTCACCTCGATAAACCTGCATCATAATGAAGTCATGTGGGTGTGGATTGAAGAATCCGCAGTGCTCTTCCGTCTCTTGAGGAAAGCGTGATTCCACAGTGCTAGTGTGGTCAGTAATTGGTTGGAAATGAGGGCCAGAAGCAGGGGTATTGGTGTGAGCCAGATATGACCACTAGATTGTGCCCGCTTTTATGTTGTCAAAACTTGGACGAAAAACCAATCCGTACAAAATGCTGAAAGGTATAAATCAGTCTGTAACCGTACTATTCTTGGTCCAGTGTTCCCAGCATTCCTTTGTCCAGCAGATACAAGCTGAGCCATTCTCACATCCAAACAGATTTGTACTTGGTTGTTAACTTCTTATGTCTCCTCAATCAACCTACTTGGATTTAGGTTTGTCGATACAACGGAGATTATATCGAGGAGAGATCGATAAAGAGCTGGCACAGGTCAGGCACACTTTCCCAGATATTATTGTTCATTATTGTTAGAATGGCAAAAATCAGAAGCAAAAAATGCTCGGACAAGGGCACAGACTTGGTCATCCAGACACTAGTCCAGCGAAGCTCTTTAGTGTTAACACTGCTTTGTGTGTATACCTCACATACGTTCAACCCTCATGATCATTGTCAAGACGTTGTCTTTTATACCTCAGTAACAGCAGGCATGGGTGGAAGAAGCTCAAATTGGCATCATTTCCACTTTAGGATATGTGGTAGATTTAGCTAGCTAATCAGTCAATTTACTTGCAGCTAGGTGTCAACAAACCCAATCTTTCAAATTGGGAGGCCATTTTTGTGTCAATTTACACCCAAATAATCCCCAATACTGCAAATATTGTTGATAATTTTTCTGCCCTCAGATTAAGGCATTGTTGTAACAGATTTGCTGTTTCTGAATATTGCATGAAAATTTAGAAATTGTGTCAAAATAAAGCCTTGCTTAAAACCCAAAATATATTTTACAACCAAAATAATTCAAATGTAACAACACAAGATAAAAGCAGTGAAAAGAAGATGTATTTTGACAATTAGAGGGCATCAGTGTTACAATTAGCCAATAAATTCCTGCCTGCCTCCTGACAAGCCCTCACTGTGCGATCTCTGGGATTCTGTTTCTTCTCTATAATGACATACACACACATACATGTACATCAGTCTTAATTTGACAAGATGAAAACACTCAAAGACACCGCAGCTGGTTTACCTGTAATACGCAGACAACCGATCAATTATGTTGAGAAACATGTTAACAAGCCACAGGTGTCAAGTCTGAACAACATGTTAATGGTCTTTCTTCACAAGTGTCTTTCAATGCTGATACATCATGTCATCGTGTAGATAATAATGTCTCGCCAATAAATAAAGGCTGCTTTGTACAACACAATGATAACATAGCAAATGCACGCAAAAAAGAATCTTCTTTCTTAGGCGAAGTTTTTGGGTTAGAATTTCTCAACCGTCTGAAATATTTAAATTACTGAATTAAGCATGAACATTCTTTAGTACATGTAGTACTGAAATTGTCATAGTTCTCAAATTCTCAAAGTGCAGGGATTCTCAAATTATTGAAATTCTCAGTGTGGAATTCTCACAGTGTTCAAATTCTTAGCATGCTGAAATCCTCAAAGTGCAGGAATTTTCAAACTGCTGAAATTCTTAGTGCTCAAATTCTCATAGTTTTGAAATTTTCAAACAGCTGAAATCCTTACACTTTTGAAATTCTCATAGTGCTGAAATTCTTACACTGATGAAATGCTCTCCACATTCCTGAGAAATTATCATTTTACACCTGGAATGTATTTCTTTTCTTATCAAAAAGTGTTCTCGGCTGTACAAAAATTTGAGGTGATAAAGCATGTAAAAAACTAACCTGTTACCTTGGGAATCTGAAGATGTCAGAAACCGGACGAAGGGTATTCTGTGAACTTGCTCTCGAGATGACAGAACAAGTAATTACATCTCACTTTTTTTTTCTTATCAAAGCACTTAAATGATCATCAGAAAAACCATGATGTAATTTTAGCTCAGGTATTTTTGAGCAGGGAAAAATCTGAAGCAAGATGCGGTGATATGGAGGTGAGTTTGGGTAGTTTTACTGCTGAGGTAAACTCAGAGAATTCACTGAATTACACGTAGCTGGCTTGATTTATGGAGATGATATAGATGTAATTTTTGATTAAGCTGAATTAGGCACTAAGGTTTGTAGTGCATGCGGCATTTATAATTTTGAATTATCTCGACGTAAAACAGGTAAAAGTGATTAAAATGAGCATCATTAACTGAGGTAGGGGTTCATTCACTGATTGTGGTTCATAAACCATTTGAAGCTGGTGTGTTCTGGTTTTATAAGATGAGATGAGGCGGACTGTTTTAGGTTGAGATGAATTGTCTGAATTGGAGTGAAAATTTAATAGCTTATGTTCACATGGTTTGAATGTTTAGCATTAATTAGTCTTGTTATGTTCGTCAAAACTGGATAGGCTTCATCGAATTCACAGTGGAAGATAAATCACCTGTAGATCGATGGACATTTTGTTGAAATAGCAGGACTAGGAGCATACAAGTAGTAATTTGGTTTTTAGAAGGGGAATTGGTTGTCCTGTTGAGATTTGTTAGAATGAAATATAGTTAGGTAGACAGGACGGGTTAGAATTGGTTAGACATTGTTAGACTGACACAAGCTGTGCAGTATCAGGAAATGCCATTAAATCCAACGGAACACATCAAATTATGTTTTACTTTGCACGAATATAGGTTTGATGAAAACATACACAGTTCAGCCTTGTGCCATAATGGGATCATGTACGGATCTCTCCGGTTACGGCACTGACCTTTTTTAATGGTGTCCACTGGGAATCAGCTGGCACATCCCAGAGAAGGCCAAACACAATGCATAATTTACATCTGCCAAATCTGACATACTGTACAGGCAAAAAAAATTATCACTCACCAAGAATTCACCAGGTTATTTAATTCACTCTATAGCATATTTTATGATTGAAATATTTCCATTTTCTGTTTTCACACACAAATACATTTGACACCTTGGGGAAAACATATGTATATCATCATTCTACATTTGCCTTAAAAATTTTATGAAAAGTTGCGTTTTTGAGGCAAGCGAAGGTCATAAAATATTTCTTTTGGTTTGGTTCACGTTTTTTCAGTAGAACATCATTTTTTGTCTCAAACATACCTCAAAACAACTTTTTATGATAAAATGACTCTAATAATTTAATCTCCGATGAAATGTTAGGGAAAATACTGTACAGATATTGAAGATCAGCATACTGTGTGCAAAAGACTATGTCGTTCTTCTTTGGAGTTTATTCTAACTTGAAATGTCACAATATCAAAAGTGTGACTACTTTTTTTTCTACATATAAGAGATAATAATTATCAACACATAAAAATTGTATTTCTTTTTCATTAAATTGTATTTCCTTTTCATTAAATTGTATTTCCTTTCATTATTAATATGTCACTTGAACGCAGAAAATTTATGCCTAAATTAGGAACTTAGGTCCAGAAACAAGGGAAAATTCCTCCAGGAATTACAGCACACAATGGAACTAGAGGGCAGATGCAGAGAAAAAAGATTAGAGGTTCTTGTGCTGGCGGACTAATCATCGTAACAACCAGGGCTCTCTTTTCTGCTGTTAGAGTTCCATCAAGGCGTACTTCCTCAATTATAACAAACCAAGCCTGACTGGTGGGGTAGAGCATATGTAAGTGCTGGCTGGGTGCAGAGCTGGTGTCTCAGTAGACAATGAGTCTGTCCAAGAAAACAGGCATCTCATCTAAGCCATCATCCTAGTTACCCAGGGGTTGTTGGTGTCCTGAGAAGTGAGAATGGCTCAACTCCCTTCCTCTGAGGGTGGAGGGAGTTGGGGGAGGGAGTAGGGTCTTGAAGACTAGGGGGCAAACAGCATTGTTCTCATAGCAGGGCTGAGTTAGCTATACCATTCTCAGCAACCCTGCACCTCAAAACACCCACTGATACTCTGTGTTCACCAGGGAGCATTTTATCTCTAGTCCCTACACATGTTTTCAAAACAGTAGCAGGGATGAAGACAAATTTTTTTTCTTTTTTTTTTTTAGCCAGCTTAAGGAGAAATTCACATGTAGGTCTGACGCCTCCCATCACTCCCCATCCCCCTCGGGCTCCGCCTGTCTGCATTCCCTGTCAGGGTATCACGCAGAGAAGAACAACATTTCACCTGACAACAGCTCTAGTAATGACTGACTACCTGGTCAGGAATGCTTCACACATACATCAAAAGAATGGTTTTAATTATCGGCCAGCCAGCTCCCTAACCCCCTGTATTGCTAATGATTCACTTAATACCACCAGATCAAAGTATCCATTTCCACCTGATCAAACTATCCATTGGCTAAGCATGACTTGGACACAAGAGCATCTTTTGTCCAGGTGAAAGCCAGCCATATGTGCCAACACATATTCTAACCCCCCCCCCCCCCACACCCCTCTAGATTTACATCAGAATAGGCTTCATCTTGATCTTCTCACGCACTCCAGAAGATAATAAATGACAAGGAGTACAATGATTAAGCAACACCACTGAATTTTGCAAGAGTAAAGTGGCTTCCATACATTATTCTTACTTCATGTGTTTTGAAGTAATAATTTACATAAAAGTCACAACACTTCGTAATGTTATACTCATTCAAAGAAATGTGGAAGGAATGAACTTTTTTTAAGATATATGTTTTACAAAGAAAGAATATTTCTTACCATGCACTGAGTTTCTTTATAATTTACACAGAAGAGACATTCAACATCAATACCATAATGTTCTTACATGTTCATTCACAGAACTATACTGTAGAAAACTTTTCATCAGATGTGAAATTAAGGAAAATAGAATTTATTACATATTTATTTGATTGGTGTTTTATCCCATACTGAAGAACATTTAAGCGGAAACACAAAATTGTTAAGACATAAAATATTATATAATAGGTCTAAAGTTACATTTTTACGAACTTCCTTCAGTACAAGTGCTAGAAAACTTTAAATATATGTGATACTAGTACATGTATAAAGTGATTAAGTGATATGTAATCCAGTTGCACCATACAGTTTGGTCACAAAAAATCAAGACAAGTCAGATTTGAATAAAGTTGCAGTCATGTTACATTTGTACAATCTTCTTTCAGTACCAATAGCAGAAAATTTGAAATATATGAAAGCAATTGAATGAAATATAATCATCTTATTCCATACGGTTTGGTTCCAGAAAATGGTGATAAGTCAAATGTCAACAGGACGACAAGGTGATAAGCTGATCAAGTCAGTCCCCTGGTTATTTATGGAAATGTTCACACTCTGCCACACTTGTCAAGTTCAACCAACAGATTTAGAATATCTGGGAGTACATATTCCATGTTTGATAACCCTGGTGTTCCATTGGTGGAAGGATAAACCATGATGGCTGGAAGATAAAACTGTTTCCTAAGTATCACTTGAGCTTATTTATGATGCCTTATGGGGGCATGTCACATAAACATGGGCCAGGCACATATACTGGCCATCTCAGTAAATCACCCAAAAGAGCTTAAGACTGAAGATCAGCTCCAAAAGCCTTTCAGGAACTAATCAATTTCCAGACGAATGTTTCTGGCGGCTGTGTCAATGTTGGCAACTACAGGCTGGGCGAACACCTGACATGTTGAGACCTTGCCCTGGCAAAGCTCTTTTAGTCTTGTGCTAAATAATTAAATTCCTAGATGTTTCTTAGGCAGGCAAACAAATGGCTATACAGGGGTTTATATTTCATGTATGTACTACACATGTACCTGCAAGACCAAAGGAATTTCATTTAAGCCTCATCTGTCAAGAAGCAAACCGTTATCCACCTAAAAAATGTAAAAGTTTCCAGTAAAAAAATTGAAGTGCTTCTTTAATGCTACTTAAAAAATTTATCCCTTTTAAAAAATCACCACAATATGGCTAAAGGAAATACAGCCACACCTGCAATAATATCAGTCATACTCATCCATTTATTTTTTTCAAGAATAACCTGAATCTTTTTACGCTTGATAGAAGTAGTCCGTTTAATATGTAAATTAGTTGTCAAAACTACTAACCAGCACATACAGTAGACAGACTCAGGTATATAACGATACATACATGAATGGAAGTGATAGACAGGCAAGACAGCTGACACCTGTCAATCACACACACAACCGGTGTCTAACAGTATATTAGCATAGTAACAAAGTCCATTTATAGTAACTTGGATAAAAAAGTCTTTCAGGGTCAGCATTATTTGATTTATTCATTCCAATTTTAGTATAGCTGATTTCAATTAATATAGTTAAAACAGGATTTCAATTAATTGTTAAAGCAGTAAACTTTTGATAATGTAAGACTAAAATATACTGTCCTTAAAATTGTTCTAGGTTTGCACACTCGGATCCACCACTAAATCTGTATGCATTTGAGCACATATATGCAGATGTGATTTGATACATGGCTTGGACATAGTAATAACAAAACTGCTATGATTTACATATTCCAGCCTATGGACACCAATGCAATACATTAATAGAAATTTACATTTCAAATGACCTGACTTACCTCCCCTTAAATTTAAGTGTAAAACAGGTTCCAGTACCTATATTTCACTTACATGTATAGGATGGGGTGGTCGGGTACACATAATAATGTCACCACTAATTACTATAATAAACTACAAAACCATATACACTGTGTGACAGATTAATGAATTCATTCTTTTAAGGTCAGTCATCCACGTTTATTTGTGAATGATCCTACGGGTCTCATAATCTAATGAAAATATCTTCAATTTTTTATGACATTCATTAATTCTTACATTCAGCTTCATATTAGCGGACATCTAATTTTATATCCTATAATACTAAAGACGATTATACCATGTCCGATACTAACAGTTTCACTGGTTTTCTTACCTTGACTTCTTCATTTTTTTAGTCTTTAATTAAATGTCAAAAATAAGGAAATAGGCCAATGTCCCAAGGTTAAAATGACTGAAGCATACAGCATATGAGTCTTCATGAAATAAACACATTCTCAAAAATTCATAATCAGAGGTTTCTATTTTATATATATACATATATATATATATATGTGTATACACATGAATGTTTAAATGACAATATCCAAGTAAATATTTTACAAAGATATCCCTACTTTTAATTGCTTCACTGTTAACGAATGCACTGCTTACATGACTTTCAATTAACTCTACCGGACCTAAAAGAACACAGTTTGCACCTGTCTCTACTCTTAGTTTAGTTTTTCTACATACAGGTCAGGCTGACAATTCAGTGCACACGTCTCTGACCATACGTGACAAAGTCATAAAGTTACGTGACCACACAATGTACACAAATGTTATGTCATAGAGAGCGCCCAACCTCCACAACATAACAAATACATTCCCTGGCACCTAACACTCAGCCGATAATAAGCCTGCTAAGAACATCCAAAAGTCAAACGCTGAGCTGCGCGGTGAACGGAGAAACAATTACAAAATCCGCGGAGTGTGAGTTTTCCCCTCACACCATTTTGTAAATTGTTTCTGTCATGCTATGTTACTACTAGGCATTCCCCAAGTACAGTCCAGTCGAGACGTGCTGACTCATCAAAAATCAATCTGTCTGTTATATGGGTACGTGCATATATATATATATATATATATATATATACACACACACACAAACACAACAACAGAGACGGTGACAACGATACTTTCATCCCTGAAACATCTGCCTCATTTTATGGTTTCAAATAAAAACAAATGCTATTCTAATGGACTTGAAACATGCTAACAATAAACAATGGCAAATTAACAGCTGTCATGTCAACATGCTATCTTCTCCCTAGAAATTAAAATAATACGTTGCCAAGACAACATGTGAGTAATAAAATGGAGTTTATATTCATGTTTTTTTCATAGTGAACAGTTTAATATAGAAGAAATCAGAAGAGTTATATGGATGATCAAAAATAGTTCAGAAATATAATCTATGGACAAACACTGTGGAACTTCAAAGCATATATTTATGAAGCCCCCGGTCCTTCAATAATTAAAGTTGCACCCCCCCCCGCCCCACTAAATTCCCCCCCACCCCCCCTCTCTCCTCACAATATAATTGGCATTCAACATTTATAAAGACGGACAGGCAGTTATAGATGAAACATGTTACAGTAATTTCTGCAGTGTCCTCATAAAAAATCGGACAGAACAGTAGTGAATATAGAAAATTAAGGAATATTTTCCTCTAGGAAATGTAAGCAATCCACATTATTTGAACTGTGACAAAAACATTTTATACTCCATGTCAGCATGTTAGTTTATTAAAATGGTGTTCGCTATTATATAATTGTTACACAATGTGATACTCTGTATGCATTTATACCTGCTTGTAGCTTAATTACAAATCACTTGTTGTCACTTTATGGGTTAGTAAATTTTTAACTTAATTTTGCAACCGTTTACCATTGGCCATGCATTCTTCACTCAGAGATGGACCTGTGTACCTTTCCCCTGATCATTAGGATATTGAATTTCTGCGAATTTGCACTTGCTGAATTTATTCACAGGGATTTGCTTCCTTCATGATTGGACCAGACTTCAGATATCAATGCATTTTCTGCTCCTGCAAGAAGTCTTCAAGGTCATTCAATACAGGCCAAGAGGGCACAAACAAGATCTTATTAAACACTTTCGGCAATGAACATGACAGAGGCCAGGTTGTCATGATTAGGTCTGCTAACAAGCTGAGACAATAACAGGTCTTTAACAGCAGAAAAATCGTGAGCTTCATAATTAACGTGTCATTTTCACCGCACAGACTTTTCTGGCTCGATCCAGTTGCATGGCTATACGCTTTGGTCCGAGCTGAAAGCACATCTTAAGCCACATTCTGATCAATTTGCAGTTTACTTTTCTGTACCTCACCAGGCGACTTGCCTTCCACCCATTTACATTTTGCTGTGTCCTTTGATACAAACTGGCCCCCCATTTTAAAAGTGGCTTCTATATTCGTGCACAATGAGTCAGTTTTGAGCTAATCAAACGTACCACGCAGTGGACGAATACGAACCTTTTGCCTGAAAGGCCGGGTATTGATTGACTGAGAGAGGTTAGTGTTAAGGTAGTTATCTGAACAGATCAGTGCATGTTCTCCAGCTTTACTGCCCTCCCTTAACCAGAGATCAATACCCGTCCAATTGCTATCTGTCTTTATACTGTGTGCACATTGCCATTTGCCATTTCCAGCCAACTACAGTCCTAGGAGAAAGAGAACTGGGATGGTGATGCAAAGTCCACGATCATCTGTAAACCACTAGCCGAATTCATACACGTGTAATATTCACCTTGTTTGTATACCCAGAATTTTTCCAGTTTCAAGGGTTGAGGTAGTAAAATAATCAAATGATAGTAGATAAATAGTATTTCCTGTTAACAGTATTTTACTGATTTAAAACACATAAAAAATTAAATACATGAATGTGTCCTTTCTAAAGAGAAAATCCATTCAAGGATGAAAATAATCCAAACTGGATGCAATATTTTAAATCTCATTTCATTCCACCCATGTTTCACTCATTTGATTTATTTCAAAAAGGTCACTTTACCTTAACGAGGAGTGCCTGGGAATAATAAAAATTATCACCCTTTTGACAATAGCCATTTACCTCATAAGCTAAAAAAGGATAAATATCTATGTTAATAATCCGTCCCATCAGCTCCCCCACCCTCTCTCCACCACATACCATATGACCCATATAAAACATGCTATTCTGCTACAATCCTTTTATGACTCTTTGTCTTATCTCATGGCAGATGTTTCATCAAAATGGTGCCTAGCGGAATTATCTTTTGGAGGATCTGTGATGCATAAGTATATTTATCAAATGTACACAAACTATAGTTTGGTAAAATAGTGCCAGACAGTGAATAAATCCTGACCTGATTGAACTGGCTGCAGGCTTATGTTGTATCAACTGTACACAAACTATAGTTTGGTAAAATAGTGCCACACAGTGAATAAATCCTCACCTGATTACATTGGCAATATCTACTGTACACAAACTATCAATGATCTGGTAAAATGGGGGCCAACAGATTTATCTTTTGGTGTATGTGAAATATAGGCTAAATTGTGAAAAATATCACATGGTTTATGTTTTATGCCTGGTTTATGTTTTATCTACTGTACACAAACTACAATGATTTGGTAAAATGGATGCTAGCAGATTTATCTCTTGGCTTATCTGAGATGCCTAAATGTCTTATCTATACAGTACACAAACTAGGGCTAGTTTGTTAAAATTATGCTCCATTGGGAAGATATAATCCCCAGGCCTGTTTGCAATGTCCAGCTGAAGTATCAGATCTATCTATTATATACAAGCTAGAATACCTCAAAATGCAGCTGGGTATGTTTATCCCTCGAGCTGTGTGAGATGAATTATATATTATCTATAGTACACAAACTATGTAGGAATGGTTGGGCAAAATGGTGCCAAATTGTGCTAAACTATACAACTATATGTCTTCTAGCCCTTAAGATACCCAGTCATCTGGTATATCTGTTATACATTAGTCAGGTAAAGCGAAATCTGCTGGTTTAATTATCTCTTGGATTCTTTTATCTAGTCATGATATATTATCTACTTCACACAAACAAAAATGGTCTACTAAAATGGATGTCTGAAAGTCTTATCTCACTCTATAGCAAATACCCTCATGCATTACCTTGTGCACTTCAAATACAGCTCCTTTGTACATAAACAACACTTTGCGTGCGAAATAGAATAATTACAGAGGAACTTCTGTTAATCTAACATGGCTATCGCAGAAGGGTAATATTTTGCCGTATCTTCATAAACACAATGCAGCAAAACTCCATTAATGGTGGAGTATAAAGCAAGAGAAGATGGGCTTCATTTCTGGTTTCAGAAGACAGAATTCAATTACCTGCTTCCTCAACATTGTTATTGATCTACCTAAGAAGCCAAGATTGGGTGCCCACTCTTCAGACCAAACATACCATGGCCAGACCAAGCCAACAAACTGAGGGGAAGAAAACGTTTGGCTTGGCTAAGATTCTGGCTCCCATTGGAAAACTATCTTGCCAGTACCAGCTGACATCCTAGGCTATTATACCTGAAGGATGGAATTTCATTGTAACTGACAGTTTAAGGTCATCGTTTTCAATACACTAGTTATATGGAATTCCACAGCATGAATTAAACGTTGCTGTTATGAATCCTTTTCGTATCTACAAATGCATTTATCTAGAATCATATCCTATGTCAACATGTACACATTTTAACTGATGACAGCAACATAACATCAATCATAAAAAAAAAAAATCAATAACCCATTTCTAAATTGTGTTCTTACTATTTTAAACCTTACAATCTTATTTGTTAAATTAAATGCTAAAAAAATGTCTCAGTTTAGCAGGAATTTCCTACAGGGGAAAACGTAATATCCATAATAAATGAAAACCTAACATACTTCTGAATTGTTTTCTTTTGTATATCTTAATTGTTACATTTTTGTTTATTTACCTTAATCAGGAATGTATGTATTTAACACATTTCCTTTACTATGAGTTACAATATGATTTATATCCTAGATTATAAATAATAATTCCACATGTATACACATTTGAATACATATTCCATGATATGTGCACACTACGTGTGCTTTAAAGGTAAAATGAAGAACATGCAAGATATCAACAGAAATTCCAATCATAGCAGTGAATAAAATTTATGATTCCACCAAAATAAACCTCATAAATGTATGTTACATCAAAAATATATATAATCATAAGGCTTTGAATCTCCCAAATTTGGACCTTTACTCTTGGCAATTTTGAGCGTTCATCCTTCAGTTCTCTGGTCAAGGTCAAGGAACTGTCAAATATGCCATTCAACATCAAAAGTTAGGGTATGTTAACAGCACAGGATTTAATCTGGTCACGAGGGAGCTGATAGCAGAAGGTCACTAACAGATTGTCTGTTCATTTTCTTTATTCAATGCAACACAGCTAATTGTGTAATTTTTAATTCACTGCACATTGCCTTATCCTGTTTTCTCACTTTTGATATTAAAAAAAAATCATAACAAATACAAATTAAGAACCCAAAGGCTGCTAGTGGAATTTGTGACTGTGATTAATATTTCTTACAAACAAATTCCTTTCATTTATCCACAAAAACGTACTTTACAATTGTAGTAAAACAGAACGAAGTGACAGTTTGATGCATGTTTTTTTTTTTCAGTGTATTAGCATTCGCAAAGAGGGCAAGAAATCAATAACAGCACAAAATAAATTCCATCAGGCTTTGTTTCCACATGGAAAAATGCTTGCAGAAGAAAGCATCAAAGGCTTGCAGGAAATTAAAAAAAATCTTGAAAAATAATAAGCCTGTAAGAAACAAAGCTTAAAGATAATGAAAAAGCTGGTGGAAAAAAAAGGAAACCTTCTTATACCTATGAGGACAAGGCCTATCTTCCTAGCTAGTCCAGAATGATTGAGTCTGTATCCAGAAAGATTGAGCATGTCCAGGAAGATTGAGCCAATCCAGAAATAAATGAGCTGGCCTAGGAAGATTGAGCCTGCCCAGGAAGATTGAGCCAATCCAGAAATAAATGAGCTGGCCTAGGAAGACTGAGCCTGCCCAGGAAGATTGAGCCAATCCAGAAAAAATGAGCTGACCTAGGAAGATTGAGCCTGTCCAGGAAGACTGAGCTAATCCAGAAATAAATGAGCTGGCCTAGGAAGACTGAGCCTGCCCAGGGAGATTGAGCCAATCCAGAAATAAATGAGCTGGCCTAGGAAGATAGAGCCTGTCCAGGAAGATTGAGCCAATCCAGAAAAAAATGAGCTGGCCTAGGAAGATTGAGCCTGTCCAGGAAGATTGAGCCAATCAAGAAAAAAATGAGCTGGCCTAGGAAGATTGAGCCTGTCCAGAAAACATGAGCTGCTCTGGGAAGATTAATCTGGCTCTGAAACCGTTTTATTTTTCTTTCTGGTTTTTGGTTTGCTTTGAGTAAAGAAAAACTTGTCCTGGTATAGATTGAAAGTCTGCACCTGCCCAGCAAACAGACAGCTCCTGCCTACAAGTCTGGAAAGCTTGTACCTGTACAATTGTTGTACAAACACTACCAGGTAATAAGCCGATGGGAAAACAAAGTCTGTACACCACAGTGCCCTGACTCAATCTGTGAACATTTCACATCAAACGTAACGTGTTTAGAGTGTGACCAGAACACCATCTGTTAGCTTAACCTGTCTTAATCCAGGCACAGTATTACCTGCCTGGCCTCCACACATTAATTGCAGCTTTACCAACATGTGACAAATGGCTGCATCACCAACTTGCAGAGAAAACTGCATCACCAGAGTGCTGTCCAATACAGTACCTGAGGAGGTTTACTATTCCTTCCCCAATCCGTCAGGGACTGACGCTAAACTAAAAACTACTACTAAATAGTACAAAACCATCCAACAATTTTTTTTTTTTGTTACCTCGTCTCATTCACCTCAACCAGGTTAACAGTATTTTCAGCAGCTATAATAACAAATACTGAATGCTCCCTTGATACAGCAATGTGCTTCTCACCTTCTGCTTTTTCGATTACTTGCTTTCTTATTATCTCATTAAATGCTATGTGGGTTTCTTTGTTTCACAAGTGTTTTAATGATATAAATTCATATTGTCCAGTGAAAAGTCAAGGCCCATACTGTATATACTGTATATGCAAATGAGGTAAGTCAATTTCTTTGAAGTTTAAAGAGAGAGAAACAAGAAACAGTTTAAACCAAACAGTTTAAAGTTATTTTTGTGCATTTATATCTTTTTTGATTCATAATATATAAATATACATTATTTATTCCATCACAAGATATTCAAGGTATTAAATACAAAAATTCCTTGACAATCATTTTCTATATGATTAGTTAGTGTGAAATCAAATGCTTACAGCAGAATCAATATAAACGTTAAAAAAAGACACAAAGTAAAAGATCTGATCTGATCTGATCTGATTGGTGTTTTACGCCGTACTCAAGAATATTTCACTTATACGACGGCAGCCAGCATTATGATGGGAGGAAACTAGGCAGAGCCCAGGGGAAACCCAGGACCATCTGCAGGTTGCTGACAGGCCTTCCCACTTACGGCCGGAGAGGAAGCCAGCATGAGCTGGACTTGAACTCATAGCAACCGCATTGGTGAGAGGCTCCTGGGTCGCTGTGCTAGCGCGCTAACCAACTGAGCCACGGTGGCCTCCAAAGTAAAAGATGATGAAGCAACCAATGCATTCTGATCTATATTAGTCAGTCTAAGCGGATCTCTTCCTTCCTATGCTAGCAGGTGGATAAAGCCAAATGCATCAGGGATTTCTTAGCCCTCATCGATCTCTGTCAAAACCCAAATGGCTGAATAGGAGCAATTTCTGGTATTAATAAGTAATCCACATTATATATTCTATGGATCTCAATGGTTTATCTTTAGGCAATACCAATTAAATTTTTTGTTTTCCTGGCAGAATGAATCTTTTTTTCAATGTCACAGGAGGGTATAAAAATAAAAATAAAAAATCATCTAAACTGTGGAAAATGCGGACTGTCCCAAAATGTTATCTATGTTATCGGAAAGCCACGAAAAACAGGAAAATCATGAGAAAACATTACGATTGAGCAAAATAAAAAATGGATTTTCATTTTTTTTTATTTTATTCCATTCTTTTTTTAATGTTGGCTCGCTCTTGAAGTACGTAACAAACCTGGTACCGGAAAACGTCAAAAACACAATATGGTAAATGCCTAAACTATAGTATACAAAAGCCATTTTTTTACTAAATCTGGGAATTTAGCACTACATGCACTTAGAGGATTTCACTGCACAAGAATATGTACTTCAAATCATCCTACTTTCAATAACTGGAGTAGCAATCCTGAAAATTGAACCTCAAATATGAAGTCTTATATCCCATAAAGCTTGTAGGTTAAAACAGTCAATGACATCTTGCAAAATGTCAGTAACTGGAAACTTCGCTGATGATTAAAAGCAGACTGTGTAGTTTGACCTATATGGTGATACAGAATCAACCTAATTGAACACATTGTATACTGCAGATATTCTTAAGCCTCATTTCTTCTTGATTCATGGCCATACTGACTTTTCGGTAAGGCAGAGTTTCCAGTCAAAATCAGATGAAGTGGGGTGACATTTTGCAAAATGTCTGTAACTGGGAACTTTGCTGATGATTAAAAGCAGACTGTGTAGTTTGACCTATATGGTGATACAGAATCAACCTAATTGAACACATTGTATACTGCAAATATTCTCAAGCCTCATTTCATCTTGATTCATGGCCATACTGACTTTTCAGTAAGGCAGAGTTTCCAGTTAAAATCAGATGAAGTGGGGTGGCAACTAAAATAGCCTGCAGCTGAATTGAGCGTGATCTTTACTATTGCACTTAATGGCATAAAAAAATACAGTCAGGTTTAATGGGCTATAGTGTCCAGATATAAAGATAGCAACACGCACAAGAATGCACCGTTATTCACAACTGCCTATTCTGTTTTTTTTATTTTTTTCGAAAATTCTAGTGCTGGAAATCAAGACAATTTCCCACATATTTCCATCAAGTTTGTGGCAAACTTTTCAGGACATAATGAGTCATCAAGTGTGAAGAGTCAAAAAATCAAATGAAGTGGTGCTGGAAAATATTTACAGCTTCACATGTTAATGTGGTAATCCAGCCAACCACCTTCCAACAATCAACTTCCATTTACACTTCACCTTCACTTGCACTCCACCTCTATTTACACTCCACCTCCATTTACACTTCTCTATGTAAGACACTCAAACTCCATTTACAATCCACTTCTATTTACACTCTATTTGTAATAGCACTTCATCTCCACTTACACTTCGCATCCATTTAAATGCCACCATTATTTACACTTCATATCCATTTACACTTCACACCCATTTTACACTCCACCTCTATGTAACAGACATGTATGAAGTATCAGGATACTGATTACAAGGCCATGAACAATGCTAAAGGGAGCTTAATCGCATTTAACTATAAACTTACAAAAAGCAACGGAAGGTATAAGTTTTAATATGCCCTTTATGAGTACTCAGTTCCACATTTTTATTTACAAAAATAATCCCCCAAATAATGTAAAAGTAATAATGTTTCTATTTTGTGTATCAAACAAAGAAGGTCCTGACAGATCAATTCTTAAAATACAAAAGTAGTTCCTTTGATCCGATATTTTCTGGGGATTGGAATGCTGTTAGCCTCACAATTCAGCTGAGGGCTGACTTTTATGTAAATGGTGGCCTACCGCAGCATACTGGTTACTTCCACTCAATGAGATGTGTTTACCGAGATCCAGATACATCAATATCTGCCATCATAGAGGAAGATCAGCAAGTCTAATTTATCCTCAATATTGGCAAAATATTGGCAGTCAGGAAACTGAGTGTTTTTTGTTATCCTGATTGAAACCAGGGCTGGGTAGAGAAAATTACAATACCAAATGGGCATGGTATGGCAGAAATGAAATAAACGCAGCTGAAATGCGGGAATTATCAACAAGGATTAGGCGATGCTTCATAACAGCGTAAATTCACCCGAGTTTAAAGTGTATGCTCCTCAGTCCCATTATTCATGGCATGTCAATTCCCAAATGACTTTTCAATAGCATGATAGGACGAGGAAGAAAAAAAAGCTGTAAAAAAAAAAAAAAAAATGACTGATATGGAAAAATGTCAGACTATTACATTGCTTGCTATACATGGACAATTATTAGATTGGAGTTGGACAATTCTAGCTATTGAATCCTTTGGGATTATGATTTATGACTTCAAACATATCTGTATACATAAAGATGTTTATGTACAACATAAGTCTTGTCTTTAAGTATGGATTCCATGAACAATATTGTCCACAAGTTTCACACAAAGTTTGATGGATGAGTTAGATTTCAACAGAGATTTCTCAAAACAATGAAGCATCTGTGTATTGATGATTTTATCCACATCACAAGCTCCTCATAAACTCTTGTGAATTGCACAGACAGATCTGGAGAGGGTCATAGCTTGAGACTGGCTTCACAGGAGCCCCCTGGGAAAGATGAGTCTTATCTCTGAGGGTTATAAATACACTGGGTCATCCAGTCTCCAAAGGCTTCTTAACAAAAACAGGCAGTTGCCGAAAAAGCAACAAACACAAATGGATCTTGGAGTTTCTGGGGCAGGTGTGGTCATGTCTGATTTCAAGACCGGTGGCTCTGTTCCCCAGTGGTGACCAGGGGTTAACTGGCTAGGAGCAGCTAATATACAAAACTAAGGCCAAAAACCTTAGGGCAGGTCAGTCTCAGGAATGTCACTGGAGACCGACAATTCCAAAGCCACCCATAGGCAGACTCCTCCAGCCATGGTTGTCAAGGTGCAAGATGGCTGCCGCTGTCATGGTGATCACCTGACACTGTCCAACTCTGGATCACCAATCAGCAGTGTTTACACAGCCAAAAGGCCCTGCATCCTACCAACATAGCCAAACAAAAGCCAGTGTTTTTGTAAATCATGTGTTTCAGTTTAAGACATTTTTCAGGGCTGGTGCTGTACAGGGATCAAGATTAAAGAGAAGACCAGAGGATGTTTTGCACCAATGAAGTTTATTGGAGTTTGCTTCACATCTTTGTTTGTTCATTGTAGGTTTCATCTGGGCATCCAGGACAGTTAATGCCCACTTTTTCCTCAGTATTTATGGCTAAAGCCTCTCAGCGATCTACCAGGGCAGCTGATAAAGACCAGCTGTAGCTATTCCAATGGTTTATGACTGCTAACCTTCATCTACAAGGATCGCATTTCTCTAATGAAAGAAAGCCCCCTGTTTTGGCGAAAACTGAGAGACATTTAAACTCTTATCAGAAAAAATGCCAATATTAGTTTGAAACAAAAGAAATGGGATGCTTGCTGGGACATTGGGAATTCTGTTTATGCTTTGATGGCTTGGGTGACTTTTATTATCAAACGGGAGCCTGTTTAAATTATTTTACTGTGTTTAGAAAATGGTAGCAAGGTCATGCTCACACAGAGAACAGGGAAGTATAAAGTTACAGGCTTCTAAGCAAATTACAGGAATTAATGTCAACTAGGAGGAAAAATCAATTCCATTTAGATTCCGGGAATAATTCACATTTTCATGTTTCAAAATTTACAAGGAAAAATAAAAAAAACGGGAAAATGTGTCTCAGTTTACAGCTTACATTGTACATCAAGAGTTTTTAGCTGTTTCATTCTATAAATGTCAATCCCCAGTCAAAAAATATGCTTCTAAATACAGAAATAGCATTGCTTTTGGTGGCTAATTGTGACTAAGTGATAAACAGCTTCCTGATTATGCGGAATTCCACAGCCATTTCAGTACATGGAGTGGAGCGATGATGCAACCAACAACAAATGGCGGGGCATAATAGATGAGAGAGAGCTGTCAGTCTTGACCCTACCTCACCCGTCACTGACAGACCTAGAGCTCTGAAGAAGGCAGGAATTTAGGTAGTTTATTCAATTTGCAGGAAACTTCAGACAAAGTGTCTGACTAATGAGGTGCTGGAGAAGCGAACCATCTATCCTGACCCCTGCAGCACCATTTGGCTTAGAGAGTGAGCAGCGTGAGAAAGGTGTACTGTTTACTGGGCTAGTAGAGGATGTATATATATATAGAGAGGAGCTGAACTATCTGGTGTCTGCAGACACTACTGGCCCTTAAAACAGAATCCCATACACTGCATTAGCATTTATGACACTTCTGTAAAAAAATATGGGTTCAAAAATGATCAAAAAATTTGTAACTTAATCCTGGAATATTTGCAACCCCACTTGCAAACTTTAATGGCTAAAGATGGTTTATATTGTATGAAAGCAATGTGCAGCTTTTGCACCATGTAAGATTTTGTAAGGAAATGCACATGACTGAGATATTGAGTGTTTTTTGTCATGGCATACTCAAACATTTTTCACTTACATGATGCCGATCAGTTTTATGTAATGAGGTCAGAGGATGCCAAACTGCCTGGTTTAAACCACTGACCTTTGGCAACTTCCTCATGGACTTTCTGAAGTGTGACTTGTGCACCATATTACTAACATATAAAGATAAAGCAAATGAGTGTCATCAACTACTTACTGTCAACAAGGTCCCATGGACAGTGAAAGCGGGAAATCTATGAAGGCTTTGTCCAAAGCCAGGATTGAACCCTCATGTTGTGTGCTATGCGGTTAGAATGCACATTTGAGTATGTTGTCTCTCCTTGAATGTGATTTAACAAATGGCAAGGTGAGGAGAAATGCTGTATGCTTGCCGTATGCTTGCACAACAACGGAGTGAAGAAACATTAATTTGTACGTAATGTATGTAAAAGCTTGAAATGGTTACAAATAAACCATAACATATGTAACTCTTCCACAAACTTGCTAATATGCCAATATCTCCAGTCTCTACCATTTGAGAAATGATGGCCACAGGCATGTATAGCCTGGAACAAACAGCTATGCTCAGGATGTTCCAGACATGTAGCAATATATACTGGCAGACAGGGAAAAGTCAACACCTTTGACTTTTACACAGGGCCAAAATCAATATCTATCATTAAATATATACACCTTTCCCATTAATAATGGGTTGGATACATTGATGCATATTTGTATATACATACAATCAGCTGTCCTACTATTGACAGGAAAATGTAGCACATTCTGATGTAGTTCCTGTAATGGTCACTCTACAGCAGACAGAAGGCTGAGCTAGGAGATAATGACCATTTCTTTAAATATGTTGATACTGTGATCGAAAATGTTACAAACATAAAATCTGCTAGTGCTTTGTTAACAAGTTCCTATGCAAAGGTCACTTTGTCCTTGGACAAGCCAGATGCCATTCCTCCTCTGGAAACAAGCAACTGATCATTCATTTTGTCCTTGAATAAACCACCTTATTAAATTTGTCCTTGAATAAGCCGTCTATACTTAATGTCCTTGAGTGACACATCTTATTCATTTTGCCCTTGAAGAGTCTAACTTTTCCAGCCGTCTTAATTCTTATTCCTTTCCTCCTGCAATAAGACAACTAGCTTATTCATTTTATTCATTTTGAATAATCGACTCATTCCTTTTATCCTTGAGTAAGACATGTTATTCCTTTTACACATTAGCATTTGTCACTTTTAACATTTTGACCTTAGCACTATTAAAATCTTGTGACAGCTGTGCCATTATCCGAGGACAGTGGACATTCCAACTTGAACGCTGTATGTAATGATTGTCCTATGATAAAACATCAATGCCAGTTTGGCCTCAGGCCATTTGTTTCCAGTCTATGTCATAAATGACAATTTCCACCATGTCTGGGTCAACCCATGCTATTGATTTATGACATGTGGCAAATAAAGGGCTGAAGTTGACATTAATCTTAACAGAATGGGGTCGGCCTGACCATGCATGCATGTAACACAGACTGGGTCATTGATATGAAGGACACAGCAGTTGCAACAGTGTGCTCTCAAGGTACTGGGATGATGCGAATAAACAACACTAATGGCAAGCATCCTTGGCATAACATACCATATGGTTAGACAGCTGCAGAAAAATTTGAAACTAAAAATTAGTGCTAATTGGGCTCTCTTTCATCGATTTTATCATTGGTTGGATACAGAAAAATGAAAATCTAGACACCTGGCTCAAACAAAATAATCCCAAAAAGGGTTGTTTTGACAGCTTCTTTTCATATTTTCGGCTAACCGTTGAACAGCTATACCAGTTAAGGCTCACAGACAATATCACTTTTCACCATTCTGGATTTTCGTTCACTTTCTCCCGGAATGTTACTCAAAGAAAACCAGGTAAGGAACAACAGAAACATTTTGAGAAGTCCACATTTTCTACACGGCTCATTTAGATTAATCGTCTCCCAACAAAGAAAAATGCAAACAGCGCTTTTGGTAAAGCACTCGTGTTCGTTATGCAATGCAAGGGTCTTTGGCACATCTCCAGACTCCGCAAAGTTCATCACTGATGCCCTATCTATCAACAAATGCTCAGCTTTTCCCACAACTATCTTGAGGAGAAACCTAAAGTTACCACAGAAATGTTAGCTAACCACCAATGGGCCCTGCACATCTGGCCTGTGCGGTGAGGGGATTGTTTCAACTGAACGCCTTGATCTCCACGTGGATTGTTTAGGGAGGATCTAAGAGTGGTTGTCTCTGGCAGTCTGAGTCACCTTCAGGCTAGGACTCCGCCTAAACACACCTTCCCCTACAGGTAACCCTAACCACCGTGCTCTACCTGTAGCACGTAACCTTCTTATCAGTTCATACCTGAGTTGAACCATCTGTTTTATATGATCAAGTTCATACTGTTTTACACCATAAAACAGCTCGGATCAGCTAAAAGAAAGAAATGTCATCTCTCTGCTCTTTGAATATTTCATAATACATGTAAAAGAAAATAAAGAACACAGCTCATTAGAGCTTCTGACAGAGTGGATAATGTGTATGATGTCACATACATACTGTGTCTTGTTACAGAAAAACAGCATTTTCCATCTCAAATAGTGCTTTGTTTTCCCTCCAATAAAGCCTTTTAATTATATTCCCAAATAAAGTGTCTTGTCTCACAAAATCAACTTATTCCATTCTGTATTCATACTTTATATACTTTCTTAGTTCTTTGGTAGTGTTAAACATCATTTTCGGAATCGGCCTTGCGATGATCAACCCAGACTGACCATCATGGTTGATGGCCGTTTTGACACATAAAATGTCTCCCCAAATCAAGTGTCTTGTCTTCCCCAATGAAGTGTGTTAATTATATTCTCAAATATAGTGTCTTGTCATAACATGAAGTGTCTTGTACTAAAATAAAGTGCCTTGCACTAAAATGGTTTGACAGAGACATGTCTGTATCAGTGACACAAGTCCAAAAAAAAACAAAAAAACTTGCTGATGGCAGCAGTGAACCAACCATCAGAGCTCTTTTGTGTCTTGAGGCAAAGGCTCAAATATCACTGTGGTCTAGTCAGTGATGAAAGACAAGTCAAGTTACCTAACCAGATTGTCTCCACAGCAACAGAAGCCATCTATATGGGGTATGATGAGAAATAACATCTGGGAATACACAGGGGTTTTATCTTCAAGTGGGAGTGGATGGAACTTCAGTCATACAGTGGCTGTCACTAACAGCAAAATGACACACCACAAGAATCACTCTATCTTCAATGACTTCAGACTTCCCTCCACAAAGGAATGTGGAAAAAGTATCAGTTCTTGATCCCTGTGCAGCTCTACAAGTCTGGAAACATAAGCACTGGTTCTTTTACAGTGGGGTGGCATACTTGAGGGCTGTGTCATATCTAATGGACTCCTACCCCTAGGGTCAAGTGGTGAGAATTTGTCAACCCCTGCTGCCCACTTCCAGTTCCACTCTATCTAGTATTTACTCAAAAAGGATCCAGTATCTAATTAACACTAGAGAACGCCCCATGCTGTTTTGTAGATACTTGGCATGGTTATGCTGAAAACGAAACAAGGAGCTCTTTATAACTGTGGTTCTGGCTTGCCATATCTTCAGTACCAGTAGTGCAGTGGAATTCATTTCAAGCAAAAATTGTCAAACATGCATAAATTTCCAAAAAAGTTATCTCAGGGTATGAAATGTGCCATTTGCCAAATGTCAAGTCAGCTATGTAGCTGCAGCCTATATCAGTTGCAGTAAAACGATATTCACCCCTGGAGAGTTTCTGCAACCATTGGGAAAGCTGCTTTATCCGTTGGGACTTCTTTTCTTCCACTAATACTTGAGCAGTTGAGTTTTTTTCAAAGCCGTCAAAATCCTAAATAAAACATGTTCATCTCCAGTTGGTATGGAACAACTAGGCCTTTATACACAGCTCTAAATTGACCGATGTCTTTTTTTTCACTTCCAAAGCATTCTTCTGTTACTGTGGTTTCCAGAAACTTTACACTGACCAAAAATAATTATTTTTTTTTTCTCTCAAAGCAAAGCCATTAAATTTACATCTAGATTCCCAAACTGAAAAACCCTTACAAACCAACCAATCAAACTGGGATAAACTAATTTGAGGCATTGCTATGGCAACAAGCTGAGCTTTGTAATTGAAACACTTTGCAGTATTAGGTGCTCCAATTAGCCTGAAGTGTTATTCCAAGGCCTTTGAACGTAAAGTGATGAAAAAAGGAGAAAAGGAAAAACGGCAGCTCTGACCACAACATCCTGAACAACCGAGCTTCAATTACAATTTCTTCAGAATTAAATCCTCCCAACTAATCATTGCAATGGAAATGTTATTCCAACATGCAGCATTTTCCATGAATAATAGCATAATAAGCCATTCTCTGTTTGAAGGTCAAGAAAGCCGTCAACCTTTCTGACAATCATACAGTATTATGGTCAGAATGAATGAGAACAGTTCCACAGGTTTTCATCGGCCATTTTCATCACTTGGAATTGGATATCCTTGGGCTTATACAAGTTCGGAATGTCAATAACTATATGTGTTTAATTTCTTCAAAACATACTCTCACTATATACCATTAGCATATACATGTATGTATGTGAGCCTAAAGAGGGATTTTGAAAGAAATAGGAAATCACAAGAGCTGTCTACTGATTCCTTTGTATCTTTGTATATCCATCCAAAAGAATTAAATGTTTTAAATTACAACTAATAAAGCGGCATATTTTTCTGTTTTTATATTCTCCTACATAAATTCACACCCCTCCACACCACTTGCACAACCCTAACTCAATTCTTGAAGGTAAGTACTTCTTTCTGGCAATGGAAATACCTTATTTACCACTCTCAATATATGCTCTACAAAGGATGTATGTATGTATGTATGTATGCTTGTCATATGGCGACAAAGAGTCATCAGGTGTGCGCACATATATTGTGTCTTCTTGCGGCAATGTGAGTCTATGACACCAAAGTACTGCCGCCACTGAAGTATCATGCCGAAACACCAGATATGATACCTCACCCAGTTAAATTACACAGACACTGAGCCAAACAGTCCTCTTTCCTTGCTCTAAGCTGTCAGTGCTGAATGTCATGCGAGGCAGCAAAAAGCTCCATTTTGAACATATTTAGTATGACCCAACCCAGATTTGATCCCATATCTCCCAACTTCGAACTGGACACTCTAACCATTAGGCCACCAAAGCGATTACCATTTTAAAGGAAGACAACCATATCCATGCAACTCGAAATGGAGACAACGTGTTTTTATATCTTAAAAGTAAAAGTACTTCAACCGTTTAAAATGAGAATATAAATTGCCACCAAATGACAAAATGTCTTTTTTGGATGCTTAACTTTTTGTCATGATTCCTGAGGTTCTGGTTATGGAGATCAGTGCCTGACAGCAATAACCACCAAACGTTTAAGCTATTTGTTATCAACCAGTCATTTGTAGCATTCACTTGTGCTTAATGTGTTCAGAAAAAGCCTAGCTATTATCAAACTTTCTCTATGTGTTATGACCGGTGAAAACATTTTCGTCTCCTATCCTACAAAATTCCTTCGTCACCAAGATGAATATCTTCTCAAAATCGAGAAAGAAGAAAGCTTTCCCCTATTCTTTTCACTTCATGCTTTACTGATGAGATCCTCTGTATTATATTCTTACAGTCGAGCAGCACGCCTGTCATTGTGGCCTGTCACTCCCTATTTTCACACCAGAACTCCCGGTCTAAATGGAGCACCAACTTCACTATTATCATGACATCTTGGGTCACGCATGGTATCATGAAGAATTGTTCAGTGCTTACAACTACCACTAGGCATAAAATCTCTCTAGTAAACATCATTGTGCTTTCGACTTGCCAGCTCTCAGACATTCTGGATATGATATGAAGTGTTTATTTTAAAACAGACTGAAGTACTTAGTCAAACCACTTGTTGGACAGAGCTGTGCTAAGCATCACCCATAGCATGTGACAACCACATGTATATAAGCCAAGCTGTGTTCATAATCCTGATATCTTGAGAATAGTAAACAATAAAAAAGAACACTTCTGGCAATGCTGTAAACATACATCAACAGATATACAGTGCTTTTATATCAGGGAAATTCTATCAATTATTAATGAAACAAATCCCTCTTGTATTTGATCCAGGTTTGTTTGAAAATTAGATAACATATCCCTGTAGAATAGTATGCTAATAGAATAATATGAGTTTCTGCAGTAAAAACAATATTTTAAAACCTTTATTTGCCTCTACTATTGTCTTTTTTCTTGAATTTTTTGATTTAAAAAATAAGAATACACTATGCCTAAATAGCCCAAGTGGGCAGGAAGAGGATGTTTGATGATTGGTCAGGATGTGGAGGTCGCAGGGGTCAGGAAATCAACAGGAGTTCACCATTGCCTCATTTTGAGTGAAAGGTTTATACATCAGGATTACAGGAAATGAACGCCACATGTCCTCACCCACAACTTCAGTCTTGCCCATCTCCCAGAACTTTCAATTACAACTGGCTAAATATACCCATCCTTGACACACGCTCATTTAACCACCGAGACTACAGAGATCACATCCAGTGCCAACAGTTAACATGTACCAATATGGCTGCTGTATATGGCTTACTAACACAGAGATTTATTTTACCAAACATATTTAATGTGACAGTCGGAAACTAGTTATATTGTTCCTAGTTATACTGAAGCCTTTGTGTTTGTAAATAATCTGTTTATTTTATATTTCATTGCTAATTAATACCATACTGTAAAATATAATGAGGGTCAGTTTCATGGATTCTGACTGAGAAAATAAACATTATACAACAATTGTCAATAAATGTATTATCTTCTCTACGATAGTGATTGTTAGAGCTAAAAATAGCATTCCATTTAACTTCCTTCCTAATTAATTCTTTAATTTATGCGTTTCATCAACACTACACTGATCATTAAATGTGCGCTACAGTGAAGTCGTACATTTTATTCTGTCCAGTAGACGAAAGCCTTATTTACGCTGTATATGCATGAATGTACTATATTGTTAAAACTGAGTCAGTATTTGGAATTAATTAACCTTTATGTTTTGATTAAATATTGGCAGCAGACAGCTGGATCGTACTGATATCTGCACATGATCATGTGAATGAATACTTCCTTATGTCACTTAAACCAATTACTCTGTCGATATATAAGAGCGTACAATGTAAGTGACACTACATTGCATTCCTAATGAATACATCTGGGAAGATGTTATTACGTCCTTCGTCATAGTTTGGCAGTTGCATTTTTAAGACAAACATGTGAAAAATTTAGATCTACCTGTAGTTTGTGATAATAGTTCAACCGGTAACTTTCAACAAAGAAGAATTACAATTACAAGCAGGACTAATTACTGCTACAGTTTAGTTAATTAAAATAATCGGGCCTTTCTATAACTACCAAGTTTAATTTTAAACACACATGAAGAAGAAAAAAAAATAGGGCCAGTGTGACAAACAGCCATGTGAATCAGTGAACCATGTCCGCATTTTACAATAGAATAAAGAATGTAGTCAAGCTCAACGGTATGGTACTTAAACACACAAATGTTCAGTGCACCTGTAAATGCAAGGCAAACAGCTGTCTATAAAGACAACAAATTACTACAGGTATAAATCTTGTTATCCTAAACATCTACCTGACATATGACTTTAGCCACTAGTGGAAAAAGCCACATGAATGGAAAGCAAAAAGCCAAATGACTATGGTGCTTTAATGGTCTAGTGCTAACAATAGTACAGCTGAGCTATTTAACATCATAATTCAACACAACCCACATTCACCTAAATACCATAAACTAGAAATGTGTCGCTTGGATAATTACACTGTGTCTTCTTTTTATGTGAGCAATTATCATGACCGAAAGTAGGTTTGTGTATTTGTATGAATAATTAATTTAGTACATGTGTTGTTTGCGCCTTTCACCACCACCACCACCCCCCCCCCCCCCACCCCACCCCCAATCCTCCCCTTAACAAATTCAGAGTACTTACCACAAGATTCAAGTATGAATATTTTAATTTTAATTTTAACAGCAACTGATTTTAATTTGACATAAAATTATCCAGAATAATCATGCATGCAATGTTAAGCTTGCTTTTTAAACAAGAAAAAAAAAGTATGAAAGACTACACCTGCAAATATGTATATGTAAATGCTTAAGTTTTCATGGTGCCAAGAAGTTTCTTACTTTCCTAGAAAAAATACATATTGGAGAGCATTGAACTTTTCAGATTTCAATACAAAATACTTTTAACAGCAATTATTTTCAGAATTTGAGTGTTTGAGCACTGTATGCATGCCTGTAAACGTTTGCTTAAAAAAATGCATTCAACAAGTTGATTTACATGAAATCTATGTAACTCTATTTTACATATTCATAAAAGATGCTTATCTTTTCTTGCCCTTAAAGAATCTTTTTCTTTCTGATGCAATGGTTATAAATACAAGAATATTTCCGGCTTATTGCTAACTATTTATTCCTTTATTTTCTTGAAGATTGGCGCTGTTGTCCAGGAGTTTTTGTCCATGTGACAATTGTCAGGTTTATGGATGGATTCATATACAGATAAAATCAAAACATAAATGAATATTATCTGTCCCATTAATGGCTTTTGATAAGAAGCAGATACACTGGTATGCCCTTCAACGTGCTTTGTGTGACAGATTTTGGCTGCATATGTACATGTCTCTGTGTTGGAATATGTTGCTGAAAGTATGTTTTTGCCCTTCACACAGTATTACATTTACATATGGTAATCAACAATAATAACCCAGCTACCAAACCATACAAAAAACTGGATTAGTCACAGATTCCACTTATGGGAAAAACCACAAAACTAGAAAGCAAAAAGCCAAATGACTATGGTGTTTTAATGATCAAGTGCTAACCAGCTAATCCAGCTACCAAATCATACAAAACTAGATAGCACATTAGTCACAGATTCCACTAGTGGAAAAATCCATAAGACTAGAAAGCAAAAAGCCCAATGACTATGGTGTTTTAATGGTCTAGTGCTAACCAGCTAATCCAGCTACCAAATCATACAAAACTAGATAGCACATTAGTCACAGATTCCACTAGTGGAAAAATCCACAAGACTAGAAAGCAAAAAGCCAAATGACTGTGGTGTTTTAATGATCTAGTGCTAACCAGCTAATCCACCTAACAAATCATACAAAACTAGATAGCACATTAGTCACAGAATCCACTAGTGGAAAAATCCACAAGACTAGAAAGCAAAAAGCCAAATGACTATGGTGTTTTAATGGTCTAGTGCTAACCAGCTAATCCATCTACCAAATCATACAAAACTAGATAGCACATTAGTCACAGATTCCACTAGTGGAAAAATCCACAAGACTAGAAAGCAAAAAGCCAAATGACTATGGTGTTTTAATGATCTAGTGCTAACCAGCTAATCCACCTGCCAAATCATACAAAACTAGATAGCACATTAGTCACAGATTTTTAATACATGAAAAAACCCATGATGTGTGTGATTTACATCTCAGAAGTACATCAATGATCTTTATCATCAAACGATTCACGTTATCTTTCTATTTCAGACTTTACATTCATATGTACACAGGTGAGGGACACAAAAGGCACATAAAAGATGGTTGCTTTGTCATGTGACCAGGCAGGTGGCTGATGGGAACTTGACATAAATAGAGGTTAGTGTCATTTTCTTGTTAAAAAAGCATCTGGGCTTATATTAAATTTCTATGGAAACACTGATATTGCAATTATGTCCCTGATAACAAAAAGATATGGCTCAATTACCAAAACTTCAGCTATGGAACTCTTTTTGTAAGGTATTCTGCATCAGGACATGAACGTCTGCATTTATTTTGACTCACATTAATACCATGCATAAAACGACATTTCAAGGGCAATATCAGAAACACCTGTTTGAGCTATATATGGTCACATTCATTAACCAATTTTATTGTGTTCAAGCTTTGTTACTTTCTAGAGTGTTTTGCAATATTTGCAATTTATACAAGAGATTTTACAGCTTTTAGGGACATTGCGATCTCTTGGATATTCTAGCTTCCTTTACAAAACAACATAATTATGTATGTATGTTTGTTAGGCTCCTAGACACAGTAACTGAACCACATCAATCTAGATTACCATCAATTATTTATGTATTTATTTTCTTGAGTGTTTAGCACCTTACACAAGAATATTCATTTCTTTGCCAGGTTTCTGACATATCTGCTGGATGCAGTGAAAGACACAGTTTTGATTCAAATTACATAAAATAACATAAATTAAGCATGACTGCTGCATTATAACTGGTGGAAGAGTTCTGGGATTATAAAAACCATGCATATCAGTCTTTACAACGTCTGCCATTCCTGTGGCTTCTTACCCCTCAGTAAGCATTTTCACAGTCTGAATGGAATTCTTTTTGGGTGGGGTAACCATTTGATTAATTTTATATATTAAAATACTTTTCAAAATTGGAAAAGATTGGGGAATCTGGGTAGGGCGACTTGACTTAACATCTCATACTTGTACCCAACTGGGTCAACAAGCACCCAACTGTGTCAAGGGGCACAGAGCCCACCCAGAAGTCACAAGTGCCCTGTCACTGACAAGGAGTGGTCCTAATTGGGTGATGATCTGGACTAAACACAGGAAGGGGTGTTGAGCATCAAAGCTCAAAAGCTGACTACAGCTCCCCTGGTCTGTCTTAATGTCTATAGCCTCCATGTTTATGGTCCAAATTTTAACTTCCATCAATCAGATAGTGTTTATACTTCAATTCTCTTCATAAATTAGGTCTGATCTAGTGCCTTCTGAGAGACAGTCATTAGCCTTCTTTGATCTTCCCAGAGTGGCTACTGCAGACTCCTTTAAATCAATTTTCATGGAGAAATCATTGAGTAAATATTTTCTTCCCTCTACTCATGGTTTCTTTCTACTGTGAATAAGCAAGTCTTTACTTATATCCACACTGCCCAAAAAATTTGATGCAGTTTACATACCAGCAGTGCAAAAATTATGCCCAGTTTCTTCGGACCATAATGCTAGCAGTTGTTGTACAAGTTAGCAGCTGTCGTATAAGTATTCTCAGAAAAATAAGGCAGAAAACACCAATCAAATAAATAAAAAAAATTAATAAATATAAGTATCAAGCAAATTTCATTTGAACTATAATTAAGTTATAATATACATACATGTACAAGCAAGTACAAGCAAATTTCACACTCCTCATGGGTGTCAATGTTGTGATGTATTTAAAATCAATTTTGGTTAATATTAAGAAGGCTTTAAACAGAAAGGGAGAGCAGTTATATATAAGTATAACTATTCTTTTATTCATAATCTGCAGACAGCATTGCAAGCAACAGGGTCGTATGTACACTGGGGTTTTCAGGGACAACAATGATCAAAGTTCTGTTCTCAAAGACATTTGTAATTTATTAAGGTATGTCAAGCAAAATAGCAGATTCTTTAGGCAAAGCAAGTAAAATACAAATATTGGCCTGGGTACACAAGGGAGGCTGGAATTTCACACTCATTTGATCTGGCCTGTTCCAAATCAATACAGCTTGTCTTTGAGAGAGAGCTTCACATGATGCAGAGAAACACAGCGCTGGCTGTGCTTCAACAGATCGAGGAAAACGACAGGCTGGCTGAGGTCTTGTCTGCTTTTCAAAGACAGAGAAAACACATGATCCTTGCAGAGAAGGGGCCAGGGAAGCAGCTAGCACTGATGTACGGACTGTGCATGCATGCAGCTACATAATCTAGCTGCTGTTCCAATGGACAATGCAACGCGTGATATGGCTGCAGCCATGTCAACAGCTTGGTTCATGAATATTCATGAGGCCTCAGCCGTGCGATGGCCTCATCCGGAGAAAGCGACAGTACATGACTTAACACGAAACAGCTCAGGATATGCACTGCTCTCGGCGATCACCTGATCACAGTAAATGATGTATCGAGTAACTTGGATTACGAAGGCTGTGGAATGAATAAATTATCACCAGCTCCTTCATAGAGCTGCCTTAGATCACATGCCATGAACAGTGTCTATTTTTTTCCCCTTCTTTCTTTCCAGCATTCCAATAATGAGCTCATTCTACATTTCCTGCTTGTGTCAATGCAAGCGTTTCAGTGTTACATTTCTAATTCAAACTGTTAAATATTTATATACCTTACTAGCTTGGCATGAATGTGAAATTTATAAATAGCTTCAAAAGCTTAAGTATATATACAATTTACTCATATACATGTCATCCCAGAGTAACTGGTAATAAAAGGTTAGGCCCCTATATGAATAATGAACGGTAAAAATGTTTAAAATTTCACAAAATGTGACTCGTATTGGTAAATATTCCTGCAGGATCACCAAAAGAAAGTTACATACATAAATATACAAATAAATATCTTCCGGCAGATGTGTTACAACCCTGGAAACACAAAGAAACTAAATTTACCAGATTACACTCAGCTAATAAGAAATAATTAATCCTAAGATTAATAGATGATTACAGTAGGTCAATAATAATAACTCATCTGCTCTTAGATATATGTCAAAGTTACCCTATAGACTATAGTGAGGTAGCTGAACTGCTGATTAACATTCCTTTGGCTTATTAATCACTCTGATAAAATCTACATAACACAATTATTTTGTAAAGTAACTAACAGACTTCATTAACAGACCTCATTAAAAAAAGTTGAAAAGGCATGTGTTTCATTGCAAAGAAAAAGTGTCTGTATCATATGGGAAATAAACAAAAAAATTAAGAAAACTCAGTCATGAGTCAAACTGGAATGTGATCTTTACCAAAGGACAAAACAACAACTTATTCTGGAGTTACTGACTTCTTCCAATAAACACCAGTGCTCAGTATGAAATAGGCCATAAAATATTGCCAGCTATTAAATATGTGCAATTTGGCTTGTACATGTACATGCTAAATCACATTTCAATTTTCTTCATTCCTCCCACTGTCCAAATTAAAATATTGCTACAAGTGTTTTTTTTTATGAACACTAATTATGCAACCTTTTCAACACCCTCTGCAACCATAATTTTGAAACATTCTGACAGAACTATAGGGCACATAGAAACAATTTGCTGATTATGAAACTAGCATCTTAGGTGACACAAATAAATCATTTTAGTGACATTTTCATAATAACTGTCTACATAAACTCCACTGTTTGAAAGTGCTTTAGAGGTTGAAATGGTTGAAGATTACAGTATACAAATGCAGAATAGCACTCCGGACTTAATTTATGAACAATATCTGAACCAAAAAGAACGTTTTAGCTTCATGCTTTTCAGTACTCTGTTCTTAGAATGTTCTCACTGCAATAACTACTTTAAATCTTTCAGACATATACACATGTTATTTATAGGTTACTAGGAGATAAAAATTAAACCCTCTTGCCATTATGAATCGTTAAACAGTACAAATCCCCCATACTTGCACGTAGCAACAGCCAAGTACAGGGCCAGGTTTTATAATGAAGAACATTAGCTAAGGTTCACTCAGTGTGGACATTTCCAGCTGTCCACAGGCCAGATTTATTATGTGGGATTCATTTGTAGTTGGTCTACACTGCTGTGTGGTAAGGGCAACAGCTGTAACTGTCTATGTAGCTGTAAACCCCAAGGTACAGACTGCAATCAACTGTCATGGTCAGGCCTATCTATCTGTTATGGTGTGTTCGGAACATGCATCCTTGCTCTCTCTCTCTATCTCTCTCTCTCTCTAAATGGTATATATACACATATGTAAATATTTTCGTTAACATCTGATGTTAATTACAGAATACAGTATGATGTTATCTGAGAGGAAGGCTGTGGGTACTGAATCATCAATCTCTTGAATCATGTTGAGAATGGAATAACCTATGCAAAAAGCATTGGATAAACAATGCAAAAACATAAGACATTAGTAACCTATGTAACAGTGTGGTATAAGCTTGGCAAATGCATGTGATAACCTATGCAGAAACATGAGATAACCTATGCACTTGACATGGGATAACCTATGCAGAAATCTAATAGTGATTGTAACAAGTTGTTTGCCACACAAAGACAATAACAAAGACCTTGAGAAAAATTGCACTCCATGTTATGCTTTATTAGTCTGGTGAAAACACATATCATTGGGATGTAATAACAGGCAGCCCATAACAGGTGTCCATATATAAGTGAGGTCTTCTGACATGGATTAAAACAGTAACTGGTGACAGACATTAGTCACCTCGTACATACATGTACATGTCTCATATAACTCTTTTACTAACAGCAAAGTCTGTAAATATATGAATGCATATGGCTTTCATGTGACTATGAAAAGTCTGTATAGCTATCATGAAATGGTACACACGTAAGACCTTGAAATATGCCTATGAAAAGCTGACTATGAATAGGTCATATATGCCTATGAAAAGCTGACTATGAATAGGTCATATATGACTATGAAAAGCTGACTATGAATAGGTCATATATGACTATGAAAAGATGACTGAATAGGTCATATATAACTATGAAAAGCTGACTATGAATAGGTCATATATGCCTATGAAAATATTACTATGAATAAGTCATATATGACTATGAAAAGATTACTATGAATAGGTCATATATGACTATGAAAAGATGACTGAATAGGTCATATATAACTATGAAAAGCTGACTATGAATAGGTCATACATGACTGTAAAAATCTGACTATGAATAGGTCATATATGACTTTAAAAAGATCCATACAGGACTATGAAAAGCTCCAAACGAGTCTATGAAGAGGATCCAAATGACTATGAAAAGGTACATATATGACTATGAAATGGTACAGTATGAGTATGAAAAGGTCCATTATGAATACGAGTAGGTTCATGAAAGACTATGAAATATTCATGAACAACAAAGAAAATATATAATGACTGTGAAAAGGTCACATGACTTTGAAAAGGACCATATATGCCTGCGAAAAACATGACTATGAAAGATGCATTAGATGGAACTCACCTTTTTGTGGCCTTCGTAGGCAGCCATGTGTAGAGGCGTCCATCCAGCATTATCTCTGTGCATCTCATCCAGTCCTCGGTCCAACAGCTGTGAAACCACATCGGGGCTGCCCTGAGCCGCTGCAATACTCAAGACGGTGCGGCCCTCAGTGTCGATTGTGTCAATAGCAGCACCCCAAAACAGCAACAGGCTGACCACTGCAGAGTGCCCCATGGACGCAGCTGCTAACAGGGGTGTGCGGTTGTTGTTGTCGCTGTGGTCAACATCAGCATCCCACTCCAGTAACAGCTCACACACTTCTCTGTGACCTTCGTAAGCGGCAACCAATAATGGCGTCATGCCATCATGGTCCCTATGGTCCACTTCAGCCCCACGCTCCAGTAACAGACTGACCACATTGGCATGACCCTCGCTCGCCGGTATACACAGCGCAGCCACGGACAATGCGGTTCGTCCATCACAGTCCTCGTGGTTAATGTCCGCCCCATGGTCGAGAAGGTGTTCCACGATCTCAGTGTGGCCCATGTACGCTGCGGCGATTAAAGCCGTCCTCCCTTCATTATCCACTTTGTTCACGTTGGCACCGTGTTCTAAAAGTTTCAAGACGATATCGTCATGCCCACCCCATGCCGCAGCCCGAAGAGCTGTCCGCTGATCGCTATCAGCATGGTCCACTTCTGAACCACCCTCAAGAAGTAAGCTGACCACATCCGTATGACCACCCCAGGCTGATGACCGAAGTGCTGTCCAGCCATCATTGTCAGTATGGTCAACAAAGGCATCTGCCTTGAGAAGACAGGCCACAATGGCCGTGTGACCTTGTCGAGCTGCAAGGTTAATCGCAGTCTGTCCTGTTTTGTCAATGGCTTCCACATTACCTTTTTTCTCCAAGGCAGCTTTGAACAAGTCCAGGTTTCCTTGGTGGGCAGCATTAAGTAGCACAGTTCTGCCATTGGTGTCCTGCTCTTCAATAGATGCCACGGAATCCTGTAGACTTTTGACCGGATCTTCAGCCGACGGAAGATCCACAATACTTTTAATACTGTTGGCACTCGTTTCCTCTGATGGCATTTTGGCGCCAGCATCAAGCAAGAGTTTGACCACTTTCTGGTCTTGGGGCACCCCTACACTAAAGCTATCCTCTATGCTGGCCCCAGACAGCAGTAACCACTGTACCAGATGTTGGTGTTGTATGGGTGCAGGCAGGTTTGATCTTACCAGATGCAGGGCCAAGTCATGAACTTGCACTGGGCTCAGTTTTTCTGCTGATAAAGTGGCTTTCATGGCCAACATGCCATGACCGTCGGCTGCATTACACAAATATTTCTGAGTGCAATGTTTCACGTCCAGCAACCACTCAGCAAAACTATGATGGAAGAGAATTCGGCTGTTATTTTTGCCGTCGGTGAGAACTTTTGACAACATTTGCAGTCGGCGATCAAAGTCATCCCGGGATAGCAAACTGTTTCTGGTTCTGGTACTGTTGTATATCTCTTCCACAGTCAGGGGCCGCCTGGCAGCTAGAATTACGTTTAGAATTGGCTGGATTTTGGCGAACTGTTTACGCACGAAGAGTCGCTGACACAGCCATAAGTAAAGGCCATTTAGCGTGCCTGGGATCTCGCGTATCTCCCGTAACATGATGAAATGTTCTGCTACGCCGTCGAGAACTCGCTCGAGATACAAGAAACAGCCATTACTTTTGATGTGCAGCTGATTTAGCATTTCTGCCGTCTCCCTACTTAAGTGTTGTCTCAACTCGTCTTCCTGGTCCAAGCGACACAAAATATACTGCTGGACGTCGCGCACCACATGCGACTTTCTCAAATCGTCTAAACTTATTTTCCGAAAGCCAGTAAACATTCTCGTGACAGACTTGCTTTGTTTGCGCGAAGAGCAAATTAGTAATAACCAGGATGGTATCAAGTGGTGATGATTAGCTAATAATTCCGCAATAGTGCGACTTCCGACGATACCATCCGTGTTTGCCGCATGGTAAAATGACTCGTCAATAGAATCTATCAAAATGTAAAATGGCTGCGGTGGGGGGTCTATCGCATTTAACGGTAAAATCACACATTTTTTGAAAGCATCATCGGGAAACCGTTCGCATTCGTTCGGTTCGAGAAGCCGCTGGAGAGCGGGATCTTGAAGTTTTTCCCGAAAGCCAATTATCATTTGCGATGCCAACAGCTGTTTGACTAGATGATTGATGAAGTTAGCTATAGACAATGTCTCCACGTCGTGTGCCTGACAAAAGTGATAAGCCAGCAGTTTTCTGTTCAAATTTGCTTGCTTACCCTGAGCGGCCGTAGGCCAGACGAGCTCGCAGCACACCGCCGTCTTCCCACACCCAGGCCCGCCCATGATCAGCGCTCCGCATGTCTTCGCCGTCGGTCGGTTCTCCAAACAATGATTTATTTTACTAAAACACCACTCCCGGCAGTAAAATCGCTTCCCTTGAATCATACTAATTGCCATGGTTATCCAGTTTTATTACCCGCTTGAGATAGGATGAAACGGTAATAATAAATCCAAAGGTAAAGATCCACGGCGTATAGTCCGGTGCACGAAAGCTGTAATTTTTGCCGGCACCTGTCAGGCAGAGTGTATTCCCGCTGAAGCACCTACTCAGACACCGAGTTAACGGGCCACTGGCCCGAGGTCAACATCTGAAAAGAAATATAACAGAGAACATATGTAGCGCATTGTGTTTCCCACGGACAGAAGCCTGCATACAACTCTAAAAGATAAAATGAAAATTATAGCGATGCGAACTAAATAGGTCGCATACTGCGTTAAGCAAACGGTTAAATTTATACTACAGGAATACGGAATATTGTGTCCGTCTTGCAGTGACACGTACCGTACCACGGAGGCTAATGCAAAATGACACATGCGTTCAATGTCGTCTACTGGACACACATGATATACGGTCAGTAGGCCTATACATAGTATGCTGTCAAATTGTTACCCTATAGAACACAAATCCCGGACTGTCAATAGAGATAGCCCCGTAGCGGCCGGTCCGACGTTAACGATCTCTTAAGATATCGGCCGACCTCTGGAGAAAGCCGGTACGTGTGTCCAATGATGCGTTGTATGAACTCAGTCCCTCTATCCGAAGCACACGACCCAAGGATGTTAACCACCTCCTCGGATTTACCGTTATTCTTGCTGCTAACGGCCTGGCCTGTTCGACGGAGTGTCCACCGTTAGATTGACCGTGCAGACAAGCAGCAAGGCCGCCCAGCCAGCCACACGCTGATAATATTTCAGCTGTTCGCCTTGTCTGCCTCCGAGAGAGAGGCTATCCCCGATCCGCATCTCAATATAACGCAGTGTTGTTAAGCGTGGATGATCTTTACCTGACTGTGTGCAAAAGACAGTGGAGAAAGAAACATATCCTGGTCCAGTCTTGTCCACACAGCTCCCAGTATCGCTAAAACAAGCACAGCAAATTCCATCGGACATGGTCCCATGCTACTTACATTTGCTGTGTTCCGCCGACAAAGACATCACAGACCAGGGGAATGGGAGGTCCCTTAGTGACGTCAAAAACAAGCCCATTGGTGGAAATCAACATAATCAATGCGGCTGAGCGCTCTGACTGACAGACGGGTTGACCTAGTTTTCTTTCGGACGCTCAAGCTACACTTCATTGATTAAACTTAATCGTTTGTGTACATAAACGGGCTTGCCGATTCCATTCATAAAAAGCTCTTTACACACTGGTATCAGGTGGGAGCTTTGTGTTCAGTAACCAACGAAATCTGTTGGCGTTTAAACGTTGAATTTGTAAAACTGGTTCAAAACACGAAATTCGTATAGACTGCCATTTAACGAACCTTTTATACTCCCCTTACTGACTGAAATACACAAGCACAGTGTATGCCTATACTCTGCTAAACGTTAAGTGAAATTAATTGTTGGCCATACTATAAATTGGTTGACACTCTCTTAACTCTATATTATTAAGTCAGACATAATTGAGCAGACCTTAATATATACTACAGATTGGTAAAATCTATGTTTGATGCAATGCGTCACTAATTATGTTCATTTCAATGACAATCCGAAAACCTTTAATAGGTTCAGTGAACATGTTGTGAAAACTATACATTATCACCGACACGGCGTGAAAGAAGAAAGTTTCACAATGAAGAATAAATCCAGTGGAAAAATTATAACTTTATAAACCTTTTATTTTGACAGTTTGGTTTCAATTCCTGTATTAAACTTACCTCAGTGTTCTAATTGTGTATATAGATATATTATTATTATATTGAATGATTGTAGTTAATGCCCCAGCCCACCACCACCCCCAAGCATAATCGGCATATGTTATTAGAATAACTGAGAACTGGACAAGGATTACACTAGAAAAGCGGAAGTCTGGGGGACACATTTTTATAAAAACTTTTGTGGTATGTAAAAAATGCGCCACACCTGTAAGCCAGTGACATATTTTAGGGCGTGATATTTAGGTCTTAATAAAATGATGGATATACACCGCGCTATTCCAGGTAACTTGTGCAATGAAGAGACGTGACATTTATGACCCTTGTCAGAGTGAACTTAATGTACGTCTGAACTGAACTGAACAGTAGGCCCACATGTTAACGGTATCGGTATGCTGTAGCATATATATATATATATATATATATATATATATATATATATATATATATATATATATATATATATATGTGTGTGTGTGTGTGTGTGTGTGTGTGTCTACTAATTTGCATTTTAAACAGCAATCAATAACATGAATAAATTCCACCGATTAGACCAATTAAATAAATGTGTATTTATTTCATTGCTGTTTTACGCTGTACTCAGGGACAAATAAATGCGTAAACTAGTTTATTTAAATATATTATTTTATATAAAAGACTTGTCATTTTTTCCACAAACCAACACCGAGTTCGCGTATTCAAATCACGGCAGTTCTTGCTGGTTCAGTGCCGGTTTTACGACTGGTGGATTATCAAATTTAGTGGATTTGATGACATGATTGGTTGATTGGTGTTTTTTTTTACGCCGTACTCAAGAATATTTCACTTATACGACGGCGGCCAGCATTATGGTGGGTGGAAACCGGGCAGAGCCTCGGGGAAACCCACGACCGTCCGCAGGTTGCTGTCAGACCTTCCCACATACTGCCGGAGAGGTAGCCAGCATGAGCTGGACTTGAACTCACAGCGACCGCATTCGTGAGAGACTCCTGGGTCATTACGCTGCGCTAGCGCGCTAACCAACTGAGCCACGGAGGCCCCGGATTTGATGACATTCACGTTTTACGTGATTTCTTCAATCTAATAAATTAGCTATCGTATTAGGTCGAATTAATTATAAACAACCATCAAGAAAAATACTAGTAAATCACTGTAACACGAATCGTTCTCGAGATCTTAATTGGTGGCAATATGAGGACCACTATGTTATCCTCACCTTGCATGACGTTCTCTCGAAACCATGCATGCATTTACGTTTCACCACTTGACGATGTCACCTGTGGAAAAGTTTTCCTGTAACTGTTCAAAGGTTTGTATTTTTCTCCAGGCACCCATGCATAAAACTTGCTGATATCGTATAAGTGAAGAAGTCTTGAATTTACGAAACATCAAATTAATGATAACACAAATCAATTAAATAAAGAAGTGTAAATCAACCAATCATGTCTGTTGGGACCAATTGTGAATACGTTACATACATGGGTCTGCAAAAACGGCAAGAATGATACGTGGTCTTTCCGTGTGGCGCACATACATATGGAAACGAGTACATCGGCGTCTTTTTCTTGTGCTTTAATTTGGTTCATATTGCTAAGATTATACACCCATTTAATGATCACCCCTAAAACAGGCTCCCATCATCAAATATCAGTGGAATAATTATATATAGCATCATTTTTAAAGTTAAATCTTTTCACAATGCGAACGCAATTTCTCTCTATGTGTAGAGCCATGCATGTATTCCGTATATAGGCCACTAGTTCAGGCACCAGACCATGCTGTTAGCATGTATACATATGGCATGGTCTTTAAATTGTGGATACCAGAACTATTCATATGTCTGATGAAATCCTAGATCCTTACACAAACAGCTGTCAAGAACAGAAAATGGTCATTACAACACGAGCACACGGTAGACCTATTAATTTTCCTGTGGTCAACCAAGGACACCTGGACTGCATGTGGGTGCGCAATTGAGATCAGTCCCATATCTACCGAGGGCGTGTCTCCAAGGTGCCACGCGCCGGAGAGGTAGTGTTGCTAGGTAAATAATAAAAAGGGAGTTACGGGAGTGTTTTGAGGTCAGTAGATTCAACACTAGGAGTGTGGTGGGCACTTGTACAGAGTTACACAGGACAATAATACTGTATACTTGATGCCCAGTCAGCTAGTACGGCTTTATGACAGTATACTCTGTTATATAAATCATATTTTAGCAACACCTACTATATACAGCCGAACCATTGTCAACACGCGTACAAAAAGGTGCTGTGTCTGTTCGTCTCAGTCAAGGGTTTATTAGGTTTATACCAGGGTAGGCACATCGCAGGTGTGGGTGTTAAAGGTACAATGACAAGCAGTTTAAGAGATTTCATTCATATTTATTTGTCCACGAAGTGCCTGATTGGTCAACATTTGACACGCCTGCTGATGACACAATCTTGGAACAGCAGTAACGATCCCATTCATGTCGCCCAGACGTGGTACAAAGAAGTATGCACTTAGTGGACTATTAAGAAAGCCCCGCTTCACACTTTCATCTTCGGTAGCAACTCAAACACTTCAGCTAAAATTTCGCCACACGGCCGTTTCACAAACTCTCGCTGCTGATATATATTTTACACATTATTTGTCAGTTGGTAATCCGACACAAGACTTACGTCTTTTACTTCTTGTTGAAATTACGTCCAGATTCCACAAATGAGCACAACAGAACCAGCCATGCTTTCTGTAGGTGATTGCACAGTCTATCGGTCGATAATAATAATAATAATAATCCAGGACATATTTGCCTAAATTATTATATTATATATCATTGTTGGGCTACCCTACTTACGTGACCATAAGGTGTCCTGCACGGTGCATATACTCCCTCTTTAGTACCGGAGGTGAGTGGCATATATGTTGTCTATTTTTATTTTGTATGTATGTATCTATATATGTATGTATATATATATATATAGCATTATACTGACGCGGGGTCAGTCCATTCTGTTTCCTTGCTCTAGCCCCCCAGGGAAGTTTTCATTTCGGGAGTAAATATAGGGAGTACAAAACAACCCCGTGATATCGAGTATTTATTTATTTGATTGGTGTTGTACGCCGTACTCAAGAATATTTCACTTATACGACGGCGGCCAGCATTATGGGTGGAGACCAGCATGAGATGGACTTGAGCTCACAGCGACCGCATTGGTGAGAGACTCCAGGGTCATCACGCTGCGGTAGCGCGCTAACCAGCTGAGCCACGGAGGTCCCCGTGATATAGAGAAGTGTTATGCAATATCTTTTCTTATTTAGTACAGATGCTGCTTTAAGTCAACAGGCTGGTCGTTAAGTGGTACCAGAAGTCCATTACCTAGAGGTATGCAACTTCCCTATAGCTAGTGTGCACGGCACAGTACACATGTGACGTCATCTGTGGAAGCCCGGGAAATCTGGTATAGAAACATGCCAACCTCTTGGGTATAACGGCTGCTACAAGAACTGGCCACATCTTGAAATCGAGCCTCCGTATTTAAAAACTACGATTTCGATAAGCATTGTTGGTATGCAGTTATAAACCCATTGACTTTTTTGTTTTTATTTTTCAAAGCAATTCTAAAACAATTACTATCAAAGATATCGTTGTTCTTTAAAAAAAAACTATCCGTTGTCATAACTTTTTAAAGTCTAACACAACCGCGTTTGGATCCCACTATATATCAGCCGTTTCTCAAACGTTAGGTGCACAGTAGGGAGAAAGAAAAACACATGTGTTAGAGATGGAAGAAAAGTTTAACGTAAACTAGCAATAGGGAAGTACCTTGTAGGTAATGGACTTCTGGTGGTACATGCATAAGCTGCAGTGGTTCTCAGGGGCCCCTATGTACCTGTTTTTATTTCCTCACGTAAATCTGGATGACATCATGTACTATTCTCGAGGACGGCTTAAACATCAAACAAGAAAGCGAAAGAGGAAGAACGGAATGAAGAAAATACCACCCCATCTGTTACATTTAAATTTTATCTATATACAGTGAATTATTAATGTGTAATATACTAACGCATTTATAATCCATAGATGACATGTGTCAGCATCTGCTTACAAGTTAGTGATATCTGCGATTATGCACATCTGATGTAATACTGTACTAAAAGACTGGGTGTTGTCCTCAGTAACACCTGGCTGTTATGTAACAAATGTAGGCTTTATACCGGCTGGTTTTAACAGGAAACACATTCCCCGACAATCCTGCCAAGTCCGTCAAACACGCTCTGTCTGGTGAACTATGAAGTGGCGTGTCTGCTTGCAGCCAGGGAGTGTTAATTTCCCGTAATATTGTCATTATAAAGCTAGACGTAACATATACGTTAAGTTGCATACAGGTAACATATACGTTGAGTTGTATACAGAAACACACAGTATACCCCTGAAAACATTTGTGTGTTTTTATGCATACATGGGATGTTGCCGTCATTAAAAAAAAACAGAACACTATATTTGCAATAATTATGTTTTCATTTATTGTTCCTTCAGAGAAGATTGCTCGTTTCTTTGTAATAGTCATTGAGTGGACATAAATAGATGACAAGCATTGTTACAGTATACAAGTGTGAGCATGGCTATATAATAATGCACGTAATATGTGGCTGTTTACATTCAAATATCATTCCATGTGTTAGCCGATTCCTCAAAGCCATTTCTGACTTACGTCAAAATTTGACATGCTATCTTAAAACTCATTTTTCGGCTTTGGCAATTAAAATTTTGTCCACCTCATCAACATTATTCTAAGACAAATATGTTCAAATTTCAACCTCTACCACCAAAAACTAAGCACTGAGGTGTCAGATTTTGGCTTTAGTCAGAAATGGCTTCGTGGAAAAGGCCCCAGCATGTTTTGTGAGTTCTGACTTGGGTTCAACATGCATCTTATTGTAGCATGTCGGTCGGACCTAATTTTGGTATATGCATGGCGAGTGCTGTCTCACTGAAACGCAAATGTGCGACACCCCCACGCCGACATGACGTATCATAGGCTCTATAGCCAAGAACCGACTATTGTATATTAGCCTACCCTGAGCGTCAATCGAGGAACTCCATGAAGCAAGATTTCTCAAATTTACAGTTTTATTAAAAATTTCATAACTTTATTGTCATTTTCACAGGTTTGTTAGGCTGATCAACTCACGGATGAACCCGGTACTCCTGCTTACGGGAAGTGCGCTCTAGCAGTTAGAGCATTGTGTGGTAATGTGAAACCCACGATAATGTAGATCATCTGATAACAATTATACAACAGCATTGACTGTTGGAGGTGTAATGTGATGATCCATTTAACGTCAATGAAATTGACACTTATGTCAGCAGTCTTGCAGTAAATAAAACAATGTATGAGATGCACAGCTGTCAGATAACCACACGGTCACGTATTCGCTTACTCTAGTTATGCAAAGGCCGTAGGCTTACAGTCTACCAATCTGAAACCAGAAGGGTATTTCGCAGAGAGAGGAGTATTCGCCATGTTTAGCCATTGTACACCATTGCACTCTTGGGTCACAGATTTCTTCATCTGTGGTTTTATCAAGTTCATGCCCGAGATGGATCAATAAGCCTGTAATACAGGCTTGTTTTAGACCGCTTCGGTGGCCTAGTGGTTCGAGCGTCTACTTAACCTAGTCGCCAGCCTAGGGCCGCCATTGTATAAGTAAAATATTCTTGACTACGACGTAAAAAAGCAAGTCAAATAAATTTTAAAAAATCGAAGTCGGAAGACCTGCGATGAAACCCTAGCCGGATCATACCAAAGACTTTTAAAATGGCACTAGAGGTTAAAGCAAGGAAATAGGACTGGTATAATGTGACTGCGTGGGGTGTCACGTCTAGTGTCTATGATTGAAAAATTGATAAGTACGATGTAAAACCCCAAGCATACATTCATACATATGCTTAATTTTAGTATCGATCTCTGTATTGATGACCGTTCGACTTCGCAAACGAAATAAAATAATAGCCGTGTACGTATCTGGTTGGATTTCATGTCGTTAGGAATTAACTATGCTATAAGAGGAAGTTTCACTGTTATAACAATCGGTTGTGTTACAGCTCTGTATAATCTTTCTATTACAGACAGGTTATATTGTCATTTTTAGTATCATTCAAAGTTAAATATAGATTGCTGTCAGGATCGTACATCTGTTCGAGTACTTTTCCGATTACTCCATTTTAATAGTGCTACCTCACTAAACTGTCTTCTGTCTGCGTATGATCGTGGGTTTCCTCGAGCCCGCTTTCTTCCTACTATATAATGCTGGCTTCCGTCGTTGAAAGGAAATATTCAAGTACGGTGTAAAACACGAATCAACTAAACAAATTGTCTTGTTGAATTTCAGTACACAAGTCAATGCGACATGTCCTGATGATATATCATGTCGATGATTGGCTTATGCAAACAATGGTGTCCCTTGCATGTACACCTAGCCATATCAGTGTTCATGTACATATATATTTTGCTGCATCACAGATACGCCATGTCAAAGACACCATGTTTCATGTCCTAAGTGTTGAAGGCACATGATGGCACAAGTGAAACTTCTGTGCGTGACAAACATCTGAATGGACACTAATCGGTAAAGTACCAAAAAAGCCCGAATTTTGCAGGCTTTTGGTCTTCATGAAAATACTACTAACTAAGTTCGGGGCTCATTGGTTACTCACTAAGCACATGCTTAGACTCGAGAATTCCCATCGTCACGGCCTTTAGTCAGGCGAAGTGTATAACGACTTGGAGCCAAGACAGATGGAAGCAAATTTGAAAAGATCAGTAACACGATGAAGGTGCATGTAGCTATTACACAATTTGAGTCATGTCCCTGTGTACATTATAGAGGAACATGCGGGTTTATGGGCCTGTTTTGACTAGCTGTCGTGTCTGGTCTAACTGTTCTGGATATGTGAATGTTATGTAGTCAATTGTGTCTGCGCGGATGTGTAGCATTTGATTTTAACCCAGACGACCTTAATGGATGGGTAAAGACAACACGAAGCATACTCCAGACAGACAGATGTGGAATGGTAGGGAGAGTGGAGGGGGGAGGGGGGATGTGCATGGTGATAGGGGCTGTTAGCTGTGATTTGAGTGAGTGAGTGAGTGCTTGGGGTTTAAGGTCTTGCTCAACAATTTTTCAGTCATATGACGACGACGCTGTGGTTTGAAGGACAGCTTGAAGAACAGGTGTGGTCTAATCGCACCACTTATTTATATAACAGGAAATTCTTCTCTGGTCAGACTGCAAAGTATATTGTCCCGACCACAAAACCACAATAGAGAGACATTCACTCACGAACCAGTGGAAAAGTAGGAAGAAAAAATCCATCATGATGTAAGAAATATATTGGTTTCTTTATTACACAGAAGGTACTTTGGTGAGTGGTTTACGTCTTAAAATTACCAGGTAGATCAGACAGATGTGATCGGACATGTAAGAAAAAATCTAAGGAGACGGTTAGCCTTGAAGAAGAAAATAATATCCCAGGTGTTCCTATGGTAGTCTCGTATGATAGCCGATTGGGTTTATTTACCTGTCTGCGTTTGCTTAAGAGCACACTGTGGTTTCTGAGTAGGAAGCGGGAGACTCTTGTTCAATTCCGAGTCTTGTCATAACTTACGATTTTAAAAATTTTCAGTGTTGATTCATTTCCCTGTGGCGTTCATTAAGATGGGATAGGCATATAAGAACTGGTCGACAGGTATACAGAAATAGCATAGAAAGTGACGTTAAATGTCAAAAAAATAAACATTCATGAGAAAATCACTAATGAGAATCTAATGAGAAAGTAAGCTAATGAGAATCATCAAGTTGATCTATAACAATATATGACGTACATTTAAATATATGCAAAGCGGTGGTGAGTGTTATATCATGGACACGTTAACCCATAAGGTATATACTGCTTTCAGTGCCTTCTCCATGATCGCTTCGGTGGCCTAGTGATTAGAACGTCCGTCTCGAAGTCCGGAGATGTCGGATCAAGCCCGGGTCGGGTCATGTCTAACACTTTAAAAATTGTACTTGTTGTTGCATCGCTTGGCGCTCGGCATTGAATGGTTAGATCAAGGAAACATGACTGGTTGACCCGGTGTCAGTATGATGTGACCGGGTGGACCCGCCGTACCACAAGAAGACACAGTATGTGTACGCACACCTAATTACTCCCTAGCGTTGTATGCCTAAAACTGAAAAGCACAACGTAGAGCCCATAGCACACAATATGTGATACCAGGACCAATGAAGTTGCAGGCTGGAATTCATGTAAGTTTTATCTGCGTCTGTTGCCAGTTTCAGCCATACTCCTTACAGCGCTTTCATCGCTCTCTACCTTTCGCTTTACATCACTGACACCACTAGTAAAATAGTAACCACTGGTGTTGTGAAGCGAAATGTAGAGAGCGAGGTATGCGCTGTAAGGAGTGTAAGTTTCAGCCAGGAGTACTTGTGTACCTATCGCACGGCTTACACGATGGCTGCCAGGGGCGGTGTAAATGTAGAAGAAACCGCGCATATCCCAGACGTCACGGTAGATGGATTCGAATCCACGAGAGTTAAGGGTTATAAGGGACAGAAAATATCCGTAACAGATCTTTGCATCCTTTGGTGAGTAGATAATAATAAAACAAAGAGTTTATATGCCATATGTTTCGTATTGCTCGATTTAAGGTGCATATATATTTGTTATTTATGTATTTTTTATTTTATTTGAGTTTTATGCCGTCATATATATTTGCAGCACAATTCTACAACAAATATCTGCTCAAATTATATCCTTATGGATATGGAATATCATTATCAAATGTGTAATAGATATGTCTATATTTGTTTTATGTTTATAATTTTAACAACAGGCCGGACATAGCGGAGAAAATTCGAACTGAAACTTCGAAATTAATTTTTAAGTATACGAATTACAACATTGTTGAGACAGGTAATTGACTAAACAATTTAAGATAATGGCCCTAGAATATAGTGCTAATATATTAGATGGTTTAATATAATATACTCTAGACACCATATATATTTATCACTGCTAACCCTAAGACACTGAATAACGTGTATTGCAAATGCTGTGACGCCAGTAAACAACAGATGATTTTTCCCGCATGTATATAACAGAACCAAGCCACAAAGTGTTGAAAGTCTAAAGTATTTCATGCCCGTGAAGGACATAAAGCATTATTGTGAAGTACAGGGAAAGAAATGAATTACGAGCTTGAGAGGATAATTAAAACAAACTGCATTACAGTGTGAATTATATCATTGATTAAAATCAACGATGCCACTGAAAGTTGCCAAAAACAACCATAATGTTATCAACATTAATTCTCCGTTATTTTACGTTCACACCGTTTTGATTTTACCTTTAATTTCCCAAGAGATTGTTGATTTTATATGTCTCCCTATAATACATGTATATAATACCTCTGTGTGAGGGCTTCATGATTTCTAAATGCCGCAGGAGAAATCGAGGTATATCAAAAATCAAAAAGTAATTTAAATATGATCTGTATAAGGTTCAAATCCCGAAAGTTTTCGAAAAAGGCTTTTGTAATGTTATAAGAACTGCAAAGCTGTTTACATGACATCTGCATCAATGCAGTGCAGCTCGGCTTTTGATCCATTTATCTATTTATGTAGGCCTATACAATTCCTGTGTGCAAACAAAAAGCAATATATTATCGAATCTCCTTTATTCGGACATTTCTGTTCCTCATACTATGATACCGGGGTCTCCGTGCCCGAGGTGGTTAGTATGCCAGCGCGGCCGCTATGAGTTCAAATCCAGCTCATGCTGGCTTCCTCTCCGGCCGTGCGTGGGAATGTCTATCAGCAACCTACGGATGGTAGGGAGTTTCCCTTAATTTTGCTCCGCCCGATTTCCTTTCACCACAATACTAGCCTCCGTCGTATAAGTGAAATATTTTTGAGAACGGGTAAAACATCTGCAGTATATTTAATATGGCCAAGTTCAAATCATTATAACGTCATATGAAGTCATGTTTGAACTTGAAAAAGTTTATTGAGAACAGTAAAGAAAATGTTTTTTTTTTTTTTTCACTTTGCGTTTTTGCTACTGTTCTAATTATAAAGAAAGAAATCTTTATAGGTATGTATGAGTGTGTGGACGTGTGAATGTATGTATGTATATCCTTCGATATGTATATCCTTTCTGCACAACTTTTCATCCGATTAACTCCATATCGATACATATACCTGATGTATATTATTGAGGACCCAAGGAAGAGCAGTATAGCGAGTGTTCAAAACATTGCGTCTTGGGAATTAAGGAGTTCTGACGTCACATATACTACAGGAAGTGGAGGTGTTCAATTTACACCGCTTGGCAGTGACAGATATGAATCAGTTTCAACGGGCACTACACACTGGTATAACTATATAGGAAGGAATGCTTTTGCTTGCACATTTTCCTTTATAGTTGTGGAATAAATACTGTAGAAAGTACCTGCATGACATCTGCATGTTTTATTGACGGGAATTATCTGCCCTGTTGTTACTAATTGCGCTGTTAATGCAAATTGCATTCACTGCATGTTAATACAAATTACCCTGTTCTTACCCATGGCGCTGAAAGAGCTATATTAGTGGACTGCAAGGTGTGACCACGAATACCCGCATGAGGGTGGTCAAAACCATGCATGTTATATCAATAGCCAGGTACACAGTTGGTAATTAAAATACTATACTTGAATGAAAACGGGGGCCTCCGTGGCTCAGTCGGTTAGCGCGCTAGTGCAGCGTAATGACCCAGAAGCCTCTCACCAATGCGGTCGCTGTGAAGTCCAGCTCATACTGGCTTCCTCTCCGGCCTTAAGTGGGAAGGTCTGCCAGCAACCTGCGGATGGTCGTGGGTTTCCCCCGGGCTGTGCCCGGATTCCACCCACCATAATGCTGGCCGCCGTCGTATAAGTGAAATATTCTTGAGTACGGCGTAAAACACCAATCAGGTGAATGAAAACGACGACATTCTGCGATTGTATGGCTCTTAATTTGACCAGTATATATATAATGTCGCGTGTTTTTAACCAGGGTATCCTACATCCATAACCTGAGCGTGGTCATAAAAATGGGAAAAGCTGCTTGAGGAAGGCGTTGGATGTACATTATTTTATGCGTATTTTATGCTCACAGAAAAATGTCCTCCTCCTCACGCCATGCAAGACGCATGCGTGATCGAGGATCTTATCTGAACTACCAGTTGCGACATTCCTTGGTACTTTCTAACCTCGTATTTCACCAAGAGGTTCGATCTACGAGTTTAAAACACAAATCTAACAAGAAACTGAAATAAACCTAGACACACCTCGGCCTGCACGTGTAATTCAATCAGCCAGAATTTAGTTCTTTTAATGGTGATATCACCGGAAAGGAATTTTCTTGCATGTCTCAGTGTTGCTGTGGAATGTGGACGCGCTTGTGAATATATACGCGCATGGGTATTTGCCTACATAGCAGTGAACAGTAGTCTGTTGTTAATACATGACAAGCAAACAACAAGATCGATCACTGTGAATTTCAATCATTAATTATTTGTAACTGACAACAGTGGCTGACTCATACATGGTATTCTGAGCTGCAAACATATATAGACTATGTATTTATGATCGACTCTAACAGCAACAGTGGAACAGTTAATAGACAGAGTTGTTGGGAATGTGGTGTAAGCTCCAGATATGCATGGCAGACATGAGCGTCAGACGGCCGCCATATTCGATTTTCAAGTGGCTACGGTGGATGTTTGCGCAAAGGTACGGAAGCCAGATAAGACCATCATCGAAGCATCGTTCCATCGTATAGTGTCGCCCGACAACGACATGAAAAGATGGGACGATGGCACGAACAGATGAGACGATGGCACCAAGTCACGAAACCATGACACGACCATACGGAGCGATTGGCATCGTGTCATATAGCTTCGTACCATCGTCAGGCGGTACTTAGACGAAACTATGGGAACGATGGGCTTAAACGGTTTCCCTATTTATTTAAAGTAAGATGTATTGGAATGTATTGGAATCAATACATTTTACATTGGCAAAATGTTTTCATCTATGAATAATGATCATGATATTTTGTATATGCATAAGGAATAACTGTAGTCGTAATACTGGTTCAGGTGGTTGCCAATCATATATCCATAAAAGTCATCGATGTAAAGCGGCCTGCATTATGGTATTAGCAAAACGAGCAGAGCCCGGGGGAAACCCACAACCATCCACAGGTCGCAACTCACAACTCACAACTCACAACCGCATTGATGGGAGGTTCCTGCGTCATTGTGCCGTCCTCGCCTGTTACCCCGGTCCAAGGACCACGGTCCTTATTCTCAATGAATACCCGGACTGTAACTGTAGCTGCTTGTGGCAACAACTGGATTTGAAATAACGGTGGATGTGGATATAATTAACAGGAGACACCATTATTAACACAATTATTATTCAATATTATTATTCATTACATCCCCTATTCATTTCATTATACGAATGTAACTGAGCGTCACACAGCTTCTTACATGGTTTTGAAGCAGTGCCTAACAAATCGTAAATCTGTTTTATCGAAGATGTCTATTTACATAGTCTATTTGCATATCTATTTACATTAGATTTAACTGCTAACACATTCCATATTAGTTTTTGTGTTTACCGCCAATACCTTTTTGTAATGGATCCCTTGGTCGTTTAATCTCCTTATGGCGTGAAAAGCCTAGACTGATATCCACGACTGTTACATGACTTTCCGGATTTATCTGGGTCATGCATTATTTTTTTGTAAGACTGGATGTATACAGCATATAGCCTTGGAGCTGTATATTATATCTCACCCCATGTGAAGGAATGACCATTTCTATCTAAATTCCACTTAAATCTACCACATACATCACCGAGAAGGTGCTTGGGGCTGTCGGGATAAGGCGGCTGTTACACTGCACACCGGGGACCCCACGTGGCTGCGGCTCGTCCAACATTCACTGTGGCCTCTATCTATCATACTGACACAGACTCGAGACATCTCACACCATTGTCTACCGTTTTAACCTCGAGTTTGACCCAGGGGACTCCACCAAATGTATAGCAATTGTTTCTTCCACATGTAGGCAGAGCAGGTTTGAGTTAGAACGATACACTTAAATCCTAATGACGCCTTATTCCGGTTCTGAGGACAGTAATTCAATTATACCGGACGACTTCATTGGGGTTATCTACACTTTGAGAGTAGTGGGCGATGCGTACAGAATCTTTACTATAGATCAAAGGCTCATGTGACTAAGATCGAACAAGTTCTTCGGGGTCAGATATCGTAATTGCTAGCAATTGGCCCCAGAGATTTTATAGCTAACAACAGATTAATGGCACAGGCGGTATGGGGAATTGGGGCGTGTAGGCATGCTCACTTTGGAATCAAAGTGGCAAACCACCCGTAGTGTATACGACCCACATCTGTGATAACTGGAATCTGAATATGTGGATCTATTCAACAATAACCAGTTGGAAAAGCAGTCTCTGAACAAAGGCATGGCGATAGAGATGCATGCTATACTGTTGGCATCCATATTCAACCATTTACGCTATCTAACACGTTTGATGTGTTCCAGTTTGGCATAAGCCAATTTGCTCAGTGAACATGAACAGTTCGCCCCATATGCGTGCGCGTCTAATCACGGCCTTGTTGGCCATTACTTTTACAATTGGGACAGGTTATGGTTTCCTTCCGCATGGAGACGTGTGGGGGAAAATCGAAATATTCCATTGGAGAACGACGTTGGGTTACCCATATATCCCCCAAAAGGCATCCAACATGCTCACAGAGTGAGTAAAAAAAGCAACGTATAACATTTGGTACATACATACCATATAATACAGTACATTGTGTTGTCCGTTCGCTTTGTCGAGCACAGAATAGTATTATTTTTTACCATATTAGCAATTGTTTTTACTAAGCAGACAGTGAGCTCTCACTGGCCGAGTGGTATAATGGGTCCTCACCCTAGGCGCATAGGTCTGTTGACCAATGAAGTCGTGATTGGGGTATTGAAATTCATCATGTAGTGTGCATAGTTCGTCTGGGATTTTGCATAGAAGGTTTATCGGGCATCCGGCCAGGTGCAAGATTTTAGTCTTGCAACCATAAATATATCTGATGTTGTGTATATGTATGTATGTATGTATGTATGTATGTATGTATGTATGTATGTATGTATGTATGTATGTGTGTGTGTGTGTGTGTGTGTGTGTGTGTGTGTGTGTGTGTGTGTGTGTGTGTGTGTGAGTGTGTGTGTGTGTGTGTGTGTGTGTGTGTGTGTGTGTGTGTGTGTGTGTGTGTGTGTGTGTGTGTGTGTGTGTGTGTGTGTTCATGTATTCATTCTTAGGGTTTAACGCTATACCTAACAATTTTTCAGGCATATGACGACGAGGAGTCTTTTGGTGTGTGTAGATATATTGTGTCTTCTTGTGGCAGGACGAGTTCATGTCGATAAAGTGCAGCCGCCATGCACTGAAGTATCAGGTGCCGAAGACACAATACATGACACCCCACCCAGTCACATTATACTTATAGTCATGTTTCCTTGCTGTAACCTCTCAGTGCTGAGCGCCAAGCGAGGCAGCAACAAGTACCATTTTTTAATGTCTTTGGTATGACTCCAAAGACCCGGGTTTCGAGGTGGACGCTCTAACCATTACAGGCCACCGAAGCGGTCTCATATATATGAGTGAAACAGAAATAAAACCCCCTGACTTAAATCCGCTATCGAATTAACACCAAAACATTGTTGATTTAGTTGTCCTGTTAGTAGGCGTTTGTATTAAAGTTCTCTTTACAATTCGGTATAAGGAGAAGGAGTACTAAAGAAGTACAAGGAGGATTAAACAGAAATTTCTTTACCATTATTTCAAAATCTATAGACGTATCAAGCGGTAATTTACTTGTACAGAAGAATACTTGACTGACTTACAGGTTGTTTGACAATCGTGGCATGGGCGCAAAATATATACTTTCTTATTCCTTTGGTGGTTTGACTAACACGTTGGCCTTGAGATTATTAACCCAGAACATACAGTTTGGGTTGACGGCTAGTATATACAGAATGTCTTTTTCGACACCTACACGTATAGATCCATTCACAATTTGCTTTGGATGAATCGTTCAAACTACATGTATTCACAAAGCAGTTACGGACATGCCAACGAATGTGTCTTTCAGATGGTTAATTGAGCACAGGTATGCAGGAACTGTGTCTATGTATACATACACGACAGTTAATGCTGAGGTTAAACAGAGCAAGACGTCTGGGGAAGTCATCACAAAGAGACACAAGGTCATATACGTCGATCCCCAGTCGGAAGTATATGATCTATATGGACCTTTTCACCTGACTCGACTCCAGGTATATTCCAGACGGTATCATTGGAACCCGGTAAAGATTTACTTTCATTTTTTGTTGGCGGCTCCAACGGTCTGTAAATGCCATCATTACAGAGGATATATGCCTGAGATTTTTGGCCGAACATCAATTTAGAACAGCTCAAATAATAACCTTTCACAAACTATTAGCCTCGTCTGTGCATGTGTTACCGTTCAGAATGGATATTTAAGTTCCTAATCTTTATAAAGCTGGTGGCATTATATATCTGTTTCAATCTTTAGAATCATTTCAACACTATAAATTGTACAGGTACGAGTCTGGTGTTTTTTATGTTTATAAAAAGGAATACTTTGAGCTATTCTTGGTAAATTGAGAAAATTTTATGAGTTCATGTGGCTTTTTGTGTCAAAAATCTTCGGTTTGTCTTTACTCTGGGTGTAAGGATAAGGTCATGCTCATCCCGGAAGATTCCAGAAACAGGAAGATCAACTAAGTACAGTGATATGAAGTCATGGGGTTTCATGAACAGTACATAATAGTCCATCTTTGTCCGTTGCAGCAGTCTTAATTTACGGGGGGTTGGGGTTACTTATTTGATTTGATGTATTACGAATCGATCAGCAAAAAAAAACAAAAAAAAAACAAATGCCGTTCTTGTCCAACAAACATTCCGGTCATGGTAACTCTCTGCGTTCTTTGTGAGCCCATTAGCCCATCTGGCTGAAACGAGCCATTTAATACGTAAAATGTCATGGTGTCGTGTTGTTGTTCTGTCAGTCTAAGAGTCATAAATCAAAGAATACAGCTAATTCAATGGCGTAATTTGTATATACGTTTGTTACAACAACTGGAAACACGCAATAGCGACATGTTAACTCAACGTGATGTTCTTTTTTTTTTACAAAATTAAAGCGAGATGTCCCTTACTAACCGAAGTATTTAAAAAAAATAGATCCTTTCCCTCCTTTGCCAGTACAGAGTAGACGGAGAGGAGTAATGGCCACAATGGACTTCCATACTTGCCAAACACCTTTGATACCCATATTTCTCAGGACTGTATCACGAGTAAATATTGCGACTGTTATAAAAAAAAAAAATACTCAATGGCAATATAGCACAATGCGTTTCATCGACTGAGCGTATCACTGTCATGGGTCAGGGGACAACCCATGGCTAATATATGCCAGGAACTCGCCACATTGCACCTCAGGGTTTCATGTACAGCCAGTAGTTAAGCGTTTCGCCGCAGTGGTACAGTGTGGACACACCCTGTCGACCATGTGGTCAGGTGGCCTGACCGGACATTCCGGACCCGATCAACCGTCCGGCTCAGTGCCGACGTTCCTAAAATTATGCGCATCTGGTCAGACAGACTCCAAAAGTATGGTGATATGTGACATCCATCGAATATTTCGAATTTTTTGCTGTTATTTTAAAATAGCCCAAGTAATTATCATTCACAAAACGTTAGCCTCTGCTGTACACTTGTTACCATTCAGAATTGGTATTGAAGTTGACAAAAGTTATAAAACCGATCGCATTATCACTTTTTAAATATTTTAGAATCATGTCAACACTATATATAGCACATGTACGAGTCAGACGTTTACTGATACGCAATGATTTGCCCTATTCGTGGTAAATAGAGAATCTGATTTGCTTAGAGAATATGCTTTTGCCAAAAATCTCCGGTATATAGGCTAGGGAAGACTTTTTCACATAATATACGACAACTGTTTTATTGACATGTGAAGAAAAGGGTTACCTGACAAACCCCCTGACTTAAAGTGGAACCAGCGAGAGTAGGATTCGAGCCAGCGATCTGACCAGCTAAGAGAGGGACAGGGGTCACCACATGTCCGCATTAGTTGCCTATGTCAACAAGGGCCCCTAGATAATAACAATGAACGTATAAGCTGTACAACGTTAACTAAGACATAACATGTTCCAAAGGAGGTTTAACGCTACCGTTCATATAGCTGTATAACGGTTTGACACTGAAACATTTGAGACAAGTGACTCCATCATTATTCACGTAGCCTATGACCCGTTTATATTGGATGCCATGCTGCAGTAAATGTCAAAGCTGTTGTTTCCAGGACTGTCGGGTTACCCGACGTCTGATCGTCTGTATAGCAGACAGGTTAATCCGATCCCAGGGGGTTGAAGCATAAATTGTCATTTCTAAAAGGTCACATCTGTCTAAACTATTTATCTAAAAAAGAGCCGACCTGTTCCCACAATACAGTCTGTACAGTGTGCGCCATGATCTGGGATTGAACTCTATTTACGACCCACACTAATTTGCTGCTATACACAGAAGTGCAAGCCTCTTTTTTTATCAAAGCATAGGTAAATGCTTATGGTTGGCTTTATCAGATCGGAACGAGATATTACTGGTCGTAATGGGACGCTAAGATAACCGTGACCTATATTGTAATGCAGACAAAAGAATACGGCCGCAATTTCGGTAGGACGAAAGAAGCGAGAACAGAATGATAACCAGTATCTGACAAAGAGCTCTAAATGTTCCAGGTTCAGATCTGTTGTTGAACATATGGGGACAAGGCTTTTTTTTTGGAACAGAGCTGTCTGATCTATAACTACTGAAAGTAATTATCTGATGATTATATGCTTGTATAAGAGAAAACCGGGAAAAAAGTGAACGGCTCTCTCCTATGTTGAGGATGGTTCCGTTCAAGAATGGTCTCTCTAAATGTCGCCCTGTTCGACAGTCCTGAGCACTTCAAAGATTCCGAATAAAACAACATACACATGAAAATCAGCGAATCTCTGATCGGTTATACGTGTATGCACGACACAGCGCTCAGCATAGCAATTTACTGAACTATTACATGTTCTCATGTAATAATGAAGTTCACACGCAGAAACCAACAAATAAGTCAATCAGAATTCACATCACCAGGTCTCGTTGGTGCGTTTGAAACTTTTAAACGAGTACCAGACTGCCCGTTGGAAGGAGGTAACGCGACAAAGTCTGAATTTTACGAGACTAGTTACAGGTCTGTCCACCGATAGCCAAAAGACAAACAAAGCAAAACATCGAGAGGTTTAACGAGAATATGTTTTACGATATATGTTGTGAAAAAAAGCCTTTTTTTAAAAATCTTTTTATCTACAAAGTAATCTCCTGTTAGCGTGAGAGATAAAGGCCATCAATCTTTGTAATTACTGTTAATTACACCTGGGATCAATAGTGAACCGGTCACTTGGATTCTGTGTGGACAATTAACGAATACATTCCGGAGGTCAGTGTATCGTTAAGGCCAGTGACCGCTGTAAATTATACTCTAGTTCATTAGCGTCCCCATGGACAGGTGAGCTATATATACTGTACATGTAACACTGTACTTTAAAGAAGAAGGAATGTATACCATTTTCTATGGCTTTCATCTCACGAATGAAGTCCACTATTACGGTAAAAGTAATACTGTGATTATTATTTTTTTTATATCTTTCACTAGACTACAGACGTTTTGTGGTCAAATTTATGACACCGCTTTCACTCCACAGATGTACAGCTGTTTCTGAAGTCATTTTTTCCATTAAATATTTGGTGACTGTCTTGATATTCCCATTGACTGAATAGACTTTTATTCAGCTTATCAAGAGACACTTTTATAGGAATTTATATAAAGACCGTACGGGAGTAAGTTAAATTAAAAATGCTCAATAGAAAATGTGAAATCTGAAGCTATCGGTGGTTATACAGTGTACATGGGGAACGAATCAATAGGTAATATTTTAAGTTATTATACTATATACCCTTTGTGAAGAGAAGAAGTTTTACGTTAGGGGATGCATGCATTCACGTTAGGATCATATGCCCACAGGCACGTCTAATATAAATCACTGATGTTGGCCTTACTGGTCAGAGAATCTGGGTTAATATTTGCCCTGAAAACGCTGACGTATGTTTACCTGTCCAGCAGATTGTAATCAACAGGTAAGCTTCACACTTACTGCCCAGGTGTTACCCTACACCTGAGATATGGACTTTGACACGTTTCTCGACGGAGTTGACCTAACCTCTTTGTAAAGAAAGGGAAGACTGAGTTGGGGGATCGAGAATCTAGGGTGGGAAAGGATGGCGAACACTTGAACCCGTCATTCAGTTATCTTACTTTAGATTCCCCCCAGGGTAATGTTATAACTGTTGACCTTGATCTTATTCCAGAAACACTACATAAAGCCATGGGTAGGTCATACAATAACTACTGTCAGGATTTCCAATTTCATGGCGTCTAGATAACTAGTTCAGGCTGAGAACATGACACAATATAAAATCAGACATAAAAGTGGGGTTATTTCATCATGTAATCTAACAACACTTGGTGAAACAGAATACCTATAAACTTCACTCATATACAACGTTGAACTTTATACACGGCATGCATCCGATATGGGTTGTATGCACCGTTTGTTGATACACAGTTTATATATATATTTATATGAAGTATACCTTTTTCAGTGAGCCAAGGTTACAATTTTGGCTCTAATTATTCCTTTGCTTAATTGTGTTAATAAACATTTCTGCAAAATGGTAAAGCTAGGAAGAGGTTGCGATATCTTACGTCTGTGAAGATGATAAACATAATCTCACAATGCTATTTCTGGTACTTTGTTTCTGCTCTTCACTGCTCAGGATCTGAAGTGTATGACCGTGCAATCCGCCAAATGGATACGTATAAAACACCAAACTGTCCTCATTCTTAAACTTTTTACATTTTCCGTCGATCACTTCTACAAACATGTACAACGTATAATAATAATATTCTCCGTTGTCCTTTATGATCAAACCTCTCCAGTTTTACTTAAAACCGTAGCCGATTCAGCCCATGGTAGCTGAATGGGAACACACAACTCCTATGATCGAAGATTAGTCTTCTGACTGGGGAGTGAACTATACCACTGATCTAGGCATGACGTTGTGTATATACATATATGTAGATGTTTAAGTAATGCCTTAATTGGCAACATGCATTCACCGACTTTCAAGATGGAGTGATGTCCCTTGGAAGAAAGGCAAGTCGTATAGCCTATGAACATTAATGCACTCTCGTTCATTCCAGGGGAGGACATCGAATAGTGACACATTGATAATTTTATATGTTAAATGCTTAGGGCAGTACAAACTAATCCGCAGTGGTAACAAAGATAGAAATCCAAACAGCAATTGTCCACTAAATATATCAACATAGATGAATTAAAATATAAGCTAATTAATCCATTTAATCAATTGACCGAACGATTAAGTAGTGGTCGAAGGACAAATTGTTTTTATATTGCCAAAACCATTGGACTCCCATGCACCAACCCCAGTCCTACAGGATTACAGCATAACAACCCGATGCATAATACATGTATACCTTCATCAGGTAACGTGGATGATGGTATGTGTGTAACGGCAGTCGATATTACTGTCCTGCTCCAGATGGTCGGAATACACAAGTTGCAATATTGCTGGCAGTGTTATACCATTGAGCCATTAATACATAAAATACTGTAATGATATATATGTAACGTCAGAATATACGTGTTTTTTTCTTCATTAGTCTACTATCGGTACCGGTAGCATGGGAACTATACAGTTCATCCTACCAAGTCGATACTTGATTGGCCCTATTTCGTTTCAACATGCCGAGTTAGCGATCAACTTTGAAGTTTTCTGGCTCGGCTATTTCGTATATTTCCAACATAAATATGGCCAGTTTTGACCTGTTTTGGACATTGCACTAGATTCTGACGCCCTAAGAATATTTTACTTCTACGACGACGCCTAGCATTATGCTCGGCTGTAACCAGACAGAAACCAAAGACAATAAAAAAGTATTTCTCCCTCTATCGACAGTACGGGCTGGAGAGCTATAGATTTACTCCTCGTCTGTCCGTTTCTCAGTTCGTCACGAAACAGTGTGTGGTACTTTTTCCATAACGGTTTATCGTATTGAACTGAAACTTGGTCCTCCCTGTTTCGTTTTCCCAAGACAACTTAAGGATTAACTTGAAGTTTCTTGCTCGGCAGTTTCCTCTACTTTTGCTCTGTCTTGGACATGGCAGTAGATTTGACGCCGTAAGAATATTTCACTTATACGACGGCAGATGGCAGTATAGTAGCAGGAAGCCAGGTAGAAACCAATAAAAAAGTAACATGAAAAACAAAACAAAAAACAACAATAACAATAACAGAGATCAAAAGAAAAACAAAAATCGACAAAAGAAGAAGTCAACTCAAGTCTTGATGTATGTGTAAAGATATATTTTCATACAGACATTTGTATATAATAAAATTTTGAAAAAGTTATTATTACAGTTGTATACAAAGTGTTAAAAGTTATGTGTAAGAACATTTATTTTTGGTCATCCAAATTAAAACATGCACAAACATTTTTGGGAAACTTAAGTTAAGGTAATAGTTTGATGTCAGAGTTCGGTGACTTTCTTGGCAGCTAAGAGTCTCTGTTACGACGTGCCCGCTTCATCGGTCTGACGACAGCGATTCGCTTCTGACATTTCACATTGAGTCCAAACATCTCGAATCGTCCCTGACCTCCACACTGTCTTCTGCGCATGTGCCGCACGAAATCTCGCACAGTCTCGAAGGTGAGGAGAACAGCGGTGCCTTCAGGATGACTTCTGCCGATCCTTGTGTTACTGTGTGAATCAAAGTAACGAAGTTTGCCATGTTGGTCCATGATGATGGCTCCGGTCCGGTCGTCAATGGTAATGAGAACATTCCGGTAATTCTGTTGGAAGATCTGGGTCAAGGCCGTTTCCATGGACACTTCACCAGGCAGACTTCCCGTTGGGTAGACAGAACCGAAATATTCATCCGACTTGAAGACGCTGTTGATAACTTTTCGAACCCGGTCTTTGGTCCAGTCTTCATTACGACACGGCATGGGCATAGTGTACCAGCGTCTCTCTCCGTGCTCTATTTCTCCGATGGCAATCCTGGGGTCGGAGCACTTACGGTCGGGGTCGACCACCAGCAGCTTTTGAAGGGCGTCACCATAGTGTAAAATGGTGTCCATATCCCGTGAGGTCCAGGTATGGACGGGTTGAGTGTTGGAGGTGAGAATGGCCCCGAAAGCCATAGCTGTACACTGGTTACCCCGGTACTTCTCACAGAGACGGTGTCCGTCAGAGTCCTGGTGGTAAGAGGCACAAACCGTGAGGCTGGGGTCGGGAGAAAGTGACCCACGGAGTGGGGACTCACCTACAGACACAGGACAAAAGAGACAGATGTTAATAGGATTTGAAAATCTTATATTGATATTAGATGATTTTTCTGTTGTTCTGCATACATTCAGAGTGATTTAAGAGTAGCAGAAACATACTGTTTGTCACTGGAATTAAAGAACTGAAACTAGCATGTTATGAATGAAACGAAAACGTACCAGCTCTGGTGGGAATCTTGTGTTTTCGGACATCAGGCAGAGAGGCGAACTGCTGAGGTGTCTGTTCGGGTGTCACAACCAGGCGGATGTTGTTGTTGTTATCAACGATACACTCGACCCGGGAAGATTCATGGATGTCAAGTCTGTAAGGTGTGAAAGGAATAAGTTCTCATAAACTATTATACACGAAGAGTTGAGGTTGACTGAAGTTCAAACCTATCAAATCATGAACCTCGAGTACAGCAAATTCGTGGCTTGCAACACAAGACAGCATTTGTAGCTTAAACTCAAGTGATCTACGTGTAGCCTATAATACAATGTTATACATAGGGCCGACAAGACGTTGCAATACATGTAGCTACGATACATTACAATACATGTTGTCAACAGTCTGTTACTGTATGATCTTGTCGACGATAAATACATTTAACCGACAATACAATGAACTAGGTATTAGGCCAACTACATATTATACAATGCATTTAACCTACATGTGTCTTGAAGAAAAACACATTTTATTAACATTTCAGAGGGATTCTATAAAAGCTGCCTTGCTTACAGTACAATCACAGGACGAAGTGACGAAGCCAATACTTTATGGGCAAAGGTAAGCGGTGTGAAAGTATAACATATAATTCTGTTTTAAATTCTCACACGAAGGAATGTTATAGTCTTAGATATTTGGAAAACCTTCCTGCAATTCTTTATCTACTCTAAAATGATTGACCTTTCTAAAGCTTTTTTTTTCATGAGTAAAATAATTCAAGTTAAACGAAAATCTACATAATGAGCTTAGGCCTGGGTCTACATACAATGAATGAAGATACATATAAAATTATATCTTTTTATGGTTGTTTAAAACCAGAAAGCTAACTCAACATTGTTTTTGCCTAAGAACATATACAATGATGGCGGACAGTTTGTAGAGTGTATAAAGGAAACACGCTTATAGTATAGGCCTACAAATGTTTCTCTTAGAGTGTGACTTTAATACCATGATGCATGGGTTGAGTATGGCTGGGACGTATGCGTTTTTTTCAAGATTTTAATACAGAAGTTAAGCTTGTTTATAAGGTTTAGGTTAAATTAAACGTGAAATTACTTACTCAGACAAGCGCTGTCTCTTTGGAGATTGTCTGAGTTCAGAATCCTGGAAAATAAGGTGTCAGTCTTGAAATAAAGAGCAAATTGATTCATTAAGCTCCTTATTGTTTCATAGGGTCTAGATAACTGAGAGGCTCAACCAGTGGTGATGTAAGTTTTGTAAAATATCAGTTAACGTAACTTACACCACTGAGATCGACGTGGTGAATTGTTTTCAAATATACAACTTCTGGGGATTGGATTTGTTCCATAACGGAAATATTTGAAATAATTGGAGGAGAAAATTCTGCGTGACTTGGCTCTCGTCAAATCGTTGCCGACTTTGGACGTTGTCAGTGGCTGTTGCTATAAACAAATGACGTCAGAACGATCGATCGCGCGACGTATGGTGTTGACGCCAGGCAACGTTCGATTCTACGCCAACAACGCCATCTGTCAAATCGCCCTTCATTAAAGGGAGATAATAACGTCTAAATATGCGTCAAAAACGCCACTTAAAGAATGAAATCCAGTCGTACTACGAGGACGTGTGAAAACTGAAACCATCATATTTCACAGACCAGCGCTTCTGTGTGAGATGGAATAAAGCTGATTTACTTTGCGAATGAAGTACTAAAAGTGGCCAAACAAATGGAAATTTGTTTGAATCTCTTAAACGGACTGTCTTGAATTTTGTTATGACTTGGTATTACCACTATTGCGTATGTAGTTTTCAATACAGCTATGTGACCATATGTTTCAATGAATTGTCGTACATTTATAACAGACTTGTTAATTCAGCTGTCGTGATTCACATCAAAATTGCCCCTTTAGGATTTGTTGTCTCTAGTACCATTTAATGGTTACTTTGCTTTACACAATCGATGTTTGTGTATTTAGGTAGACACAGATGTCTTGACTGTGTATTGTACCGGTTTTCAGGGCTCAATGCGAAGTTTATCTCCTGGTGTGTTCCTGGTCAACAGGGGTAATTAAGTTTATCACGATTTGTTTGATAATTTTTTTCTTATGTTGTTTGCAACAATATTGCTATACTTTTATGTGTTCGCCTTTATAGTTTGCGTTGAGAAAATATAATGGTGCGCACACTTTGCCTAGCGTTTACTGCGTATAACTGTGTATACGAAACCATGTATACCAGTAACTGTCTATACGATACTAACTAATAATCAGCTTTCAGAGTTACAGATACTTAAATATGCATAATTCTCTAATCTATACGAGTTGTTTGTTGCATACGTTTGAAATGAACACATATACGTGTAGCGGGTTTTTCTTCCAAACGTTATCACTGTTCAAGTGTAGAGCGATTATATTTCCTTTTTACTCTGAAAGTTTATGGTGAGTACCAGTTCTCGTGAATTCATTCACCCTTTGCTAGCGCCTTGTGAATTTTGGTACAAACCATGGGGATGATGTAAACATTAACACCAAACTTGTGGTGGCACCGCTACATGATTTTGAGTTCCAGGTAGATTCCATCCTTCCTTATTTAAATAATCCGGCTTCCATATTATAGACTGCAGAAAAAACATGAATTCCAGTGGTAAAATAAATATGAATTGATGAAGGTCCAGACAGAATGTTCAGTTTATCATTAAACAACAACAGTTTTTATTTCCCCTATGTACAAGTACGTTGACGATAAAGATGTGGTGGTGTACTATATATATCATTATGGTGAACCTATTACCCCAGAAGCTCCTCAGTTCCTAATACTTCATCTAGTATTTACAGAGTCTCTATCCACACTAACGTTTAAACACTGCCGAAACTTCCTCTAGAAATATTCCACATCGGCCGATCCCATTGACGTATTCCCTACGGATCCTAGTGCGTCTGCACTCTTGACACTCCACCTTGTATCTAGAGAGACTCCATCCACACTAACGTTAGACACTGCCGAAATTTCACAAGAGATGCTTCACCGGCTGATTCCGTCAACGTATCATTCGTGGATCCTCGTGCATCTGCACTCGGGAACTGTAGCGGTCACTGACGACAAAACCGTTCTGTTCAGCATCGGTCAAGAACTACTCCTAATGACATCCAACTTTAGGAATTCACCGAAACGGTTGGGCACCACTTGTTCAACACTTTATGGTAGGTTTTTACCGAATTATTAGATTATATTTTGATTTTTAGCACAGATACGTACAATGTGTACTGTTCTGCCTTCGAGACCATATCATCAATATGCATTCTGACGCTCTTTTTATAGATTTTCAACAAAGTAGGTGGAGCCTAAGTACAGAATCCAGCTCTGTGATTGGCTAACCAGTAAAATAGCTGCACGCCAGTCACAAACCTGCTAAAAACCTATCACTATCATTGACATGGAAAATAAGTTTTTCCCTCCAAACGTTTAAAACCTCGCAAGTAATTTCAGACGTAAAAATCAACAATTAAAATCACCAAAAGACGTAATAATTCCCTTTATCCATGACGTTAATTAAAAAGCTCATCTCACATCTACAAGAGTCGATGTATGTATAAAAATTACCATATGCATGAAACTTGCTTACGCGGAAAATGGCTGGCTCAAGAAAACGGTAGGACCTAATTTTCAAGAGTAAACTTCACGAAAACTGTACATTAAAAGAAGGCCATCACGAGTAAGTATTGCTATCAAACGCTTCCTAGAGTATATCTTCCACACACTTAACCATATTTTATCAAATCCAACACTTAGATGTCAAGGAAAGCATTCCCAAAACAAAGTTTACAACTGGAGAATATCCACAACAACAACAACGTAATACTAAATTATTCGTTTTTGTTATAACCACACAAATCCTGCTCTTAACCGACTTTCAAGATTATTACTACGTGAGAATCACCACTCACTACTCCATACTAGTCTCAGAATGATCGCAAGGATTAAACTATGGTTACTTCTTGTCTTAAATGTCCAACTAACAACAAAATCTAGTTCTCAAGGATTGGCCTAATAAAAACTCAGCTAATGTCACTGTTTAAAACGTCACCAATTATTATCTTTTAAACAGCAAGTGACTATGATAATCTACATCCATACTGAAAAATAGTACTTACAAGAAACCAGATCTTCTGTAACTGTAGCAGCAACTATTAAATGTCAAATACTATATTGACATTATCTGTCAATCAATAATGGAGCTACGAACATATATACACAAAAGGGGTGGGGTAATAAGCAACCACAATGATTGAAATACGCTTGTATTCAGAGTTAAACTCTGCTATAACGAGTCCAATATTGAGTAAAAGTCAAATCCAGTGATGGCATCAGTCCCCGAGATATATAATTATCGGTTAAAGTTCTGTATTCTAGAAATTACTGTCCATAAAAATGTTCCTGAAATGATGAGTATAGTTTACATCTTACTGTCTTGTGATGTTACTGCTCTCTAAGCATCTACAGGTATGTTAAGTGTTGTTAAATGTTAAATTTGTCACGTGTGTAACATTAATTAAGTCACATTCTGTGTTAATGTTCACAGGGTTATTCACGGGACCAGTCAATAAAATTATACACATGAAGACCTCGCCACCACTAATCGTGTGTGTTTCGTTTCCCACGTCAGAATATATTTACTTTTGATAGCTTTGTTTTTTTGCAGATAGCTGTGTTTGTAAATCATTGAGACAATATACACAAGTGATGTACGTGCAATATTAGAGCAAAGAGACGCGTTCTTCACTCTTGAATGCTTAAGAAAATATAAACTAATATGCAGTGGTAACAAAAAAGTATAAAGAATGAATCAGCAATGTGCCAACTCATTGTATGAACATAGATGAATCAAAATGTAAACCAATAACCCGTTCACACTGGCAAAGTCAAGCTGATTTAAATACGAAAGTGGGTTTGAGCCAGTTCGACGCCGCTGGTGTGAAGGCAGGGCGGGGACATTTAATCCGGTTTATTTGCCCCTGCTAGTGACGAGGTTTTAAGCCAGTGTCAGGTGTTGAGTCGGTTTATCTGTGACGTGTGAACGGTAACTGGATTAAACTCCCCGGGTGCGTGGAGGTCAGGATGACGTTTCTATTATTAAACCGGTTTAAATGTGGTCGTGTGAATGGGCAAATCCCTAAACTGGCTTAAAGCCGGTTTGGCCACATGGTCGTGTGAAGGCACGCATTTTAACAACTGGCTTCGATTTAAACCGGATCAGATCTGATCCGGATAAAAGCATTAACTTGGGTAATATACTACGCCCATATATGGAGTGTACACAGCCGTATCGTTTACACCGTTTGTCCCTGTCTCGCCAGGTTTTGAAAGTCGGCTGTTTAGTCGTTTAGTCGGCTGCTTTGGTGTATGATAAACAACTGATGTTCATTTTGGCGTATGATCAGGCGGACAAATTGACACGAAAGAATCCCCGATATTGAATCCACAGGATCGGCATATCTTCACTGTATGCATTGTCTTCAAAGCAAGGTTAAAGCGTCCATAAACAGTTCAGCATAACGACCATTGGTAACGACCATTGAGCCTTGGCAAATATTGGGAATAACCACTCATGACTATTGACCAAGTTGTAACGGACGAGTGTGGAATTGTGGACAAGAAAACAGCAAATGGTATAACGCCCAGAGGCATGACGACTGCCTGTTTACAAAAAAATGCCATTTCCCTGAACAGTCAATACCTCAAAGTTAACGAGTATTGCACTGTAAGATGTGTTCATTTGTGTACTGAGTTAAGGAAGATTTTGAATTCCAGTTGAATGTAGTGCATGGAATATTTTTCACGTGGCAGACACGTTGTCATGTTAACAATGGAAATCTATACGTAAGACGATTATAGGGTTCACCAAGAACGGCCAATTAGCTTGTGGCAGACATCCTGAAGGTATTATGAAATCTGCGGTTAATTTCTCAGTTGGTTAGCGCGCTAGCGCAGCCTAATGACCCAGAGGCCTCTCAGCAATGCGGTCTGTATGAGTTCAAGTCCAGCTCATGCCGGCCTCCTCTCCGGCCGTACGTGGGAAGGTCTGACAGCAACCTGCGGATGGTCGTGGGTTTCCCCCGGGTTCTGCCCGGTTTCCTCCCACCATAATGCTGGCCGTCGTCGTATAAGTGAAATATTCTTGAGTACGGCGTAAAACACCAATCAAATCAAATCTGTTAATTTAATATCTTAATGTATTTTCGTTATTGGATAATGTACATGTATAGCCATTTGTAGAAAAGAGAATCGGTAAATAAAGAAATCAGTAGAAGGATAATCTTCATTATTTTACGTGGTGAATCTCTTCCGAATAATCGAACAAAGCCATGCTTGTACACTTGTAAATACTCTGTATTATTAAAATAATTAACACCAATAAATAAAGAGCGAAGACAAACCTAGTTTCTTGCCTCGTGTTCCGGAATTCATTAACATTTCAATAACGGCTTTAAAAAGGATTTAAAGGTGAAGGCTTGTAGGTGAAGGTTATGATCTCTTGTTAAGTCACGGCCCACGGTCACTATAATCTAAACCCTGAGGCCAACTGTTATCATGTATGCTAAGAATGAAGATTAATTAGTTATGCACGATTTTTGTTGTTAAAATGAGTGAGATAAGAACTAGCATTGAAGTTAAAGTAAACTTTGAAGCCACTTCCGACCATAAGCCTGTTTATTGGATCGATTACAAAGTCGCATCAAAGTCAAGTGTATATGAATTCACACATTTCTGAGAGCATATGTAGTGGAAACTTTTCAATTTTTCAACCTGAATTAAGGCCAATGGATCGATTGTCTGTCTGTCTGACTGACTGCGTGTTGGAGGAATAGTGACAGTCCAGTTACGTAGAATGAATAACCCCGTCAACATTATGGTCCTGAGATAACATATTAACTTGCATGGACGAAGATATGTACGAGACGTTCTGTTTACGTGCTGCTAAGCTATATTCCCAGATAAATCATCTCCGGAATTTTCCCTAAAACCTCTTTACTACTTTATATAAAGAACACAGGAATTAAATTATGGAAACCGATCTATTATTCCAGAGGCGAGATGGTACAGACAGGGTGGCGGACGTATATTTCAAGTCATCGTATATCCGTCCCACTCCCCCCCCCCTCCAAACACACACCCGCAATGCCCCAACCCTCGCCCACCTCAGACAGGGTGACAACATAACAGCCTGAAGCATTTATGCATGTATAACTTCATCAGATAATGTGGATGATAGGATGTGTGCAACAGTAGTCGCCATTACAGCTCTGTTCCAGATGGTCTGAGTACACAGGTTGCAATATCGCTGGCTGTGTTTTACGACTGAGCCATTAATACATAAAACACTGGAATGGTATTTGTATAATGTAATAATATCCGATTTATTTATTAGTCCCCCATCGGTACCTGGAGTTAGGTAGCTACAGATTTGCCCGTCGCATGTCCGGTAATTCCTAAACTTATCACGAAACAGTTTCTCGTACATTTTTCTTGACTATTCATGCTAATGAACAGAAACTTGGTAGGCCTGTTTTGGTCATTGGACGGGATTTTGACGCCGTAAGAATATTTCACATCTACGACGGCGGCTAGCATTATGATGAGAGGAAACCAGACGGAAACCTAAGACGACAATAAAGAAAGTAACAAGAAACATAAAAAAAAACACCAAAAAACAAGAAAAGAAAAAGTCAGCGCAAGTTTTGATTTATGTACAAAGATATATTTTTTATACAGGTGTTCATATATAATAATAATTTTGCAAAAGTTATTATTACAGTTGTATACAAACTAGTAAAAATTATGTGTAAAAGCATTTACTTTTGGTCATCCAAATTAAAACGTACAGATGTACAAAATGTAAATTTTTGTAAATCGTAAGTAAAGGTGATATTTTGATGTGAGAGTTCGGTGACTTTCTTGGCAGCTAAGAGTCTCTGTTATGACGTGCCCGCTTCATCGGTCTGACGACAGCGATTCGCTTCTGACATTTCACATTGAGTCCAAACATCTCGAATCGTCCCTGACCTCCACACTGTCTTCTGCGCATGTGCCGCACGAAATCTCGCACAGTCTCGAAGGTGAGGAGAACAGCGGTGCCTTCAGGATGACTTCTGCCGATCTTGCTATTGCTGTGTGAATCAAAGTAACGAAGTTTGCCATGTTGGTCCATGATGATGGCTCCGGTCCGGTCGTCAATGGTAATGAGAACATTCCGGTAATTCTGTTGGAAGATCTGGGTCAAGGCCGTTTCCATGGACACTTCACCAGGCAGACTTCCCGTTGGGTAGACAGAACCGAAATATTCATCCGACTTGAAGACGCTGTTGATAACTTTTCGAACCCGATCTTTGGTCCAGTCTTCATTACGACACGGCATGGGCATAGTGTACCAGCGTCTCTCTCCGTGTTCTATTTCTCCGATGGCAATCCTGGGTTCGGAGCACTTGCGGTCGGGGTCCACCACCAGCAGCTTTTGAAGGGCGTCACCATAATGTAGAATGGTGTCCATATCCCGTGAGGTCCAGGTATGGACGGGCTGAGTGTTGGAGGTGAGAATGGCCCCGAAAGCCATAGCTGTACACTGGTTACCCCGGTACTTCTCACAGAGACGGTGTCCGTCAGAGTCCTGGTGGTAAGAGGCACAAACCGTGAGGCTGGGGTCGGGAGAAAGTGGCCCACGGGGTGGCGAATCTTCTACAGACAAAATACAAAACAGATGTTAATATGATTTCAACATCTTATATTGATATTGGATGCTTTTTATGTTCTATATGCATCCAGAGTGATTTAAGAGTAGCAGAAACAGACTGCTTGTCACTGGAATTAAAGAACTGAAACTAGCATGTTATGAATGAAACGAAAACTTACCAGCTCTGGTGGGAATCTTGTATTTTCGGACATCAGGCAGAGAGGCGAACTGCTGAGGTGTCTGTTCGGGTGTCACAACCAGGCGGATGTTGTTGTTGTTATCAACGATACACTCGACCCGGGAAGATTCATGGATGTCAAGTCTGTAGCGGAGAAAGGAATAAGTTCTCATAAACTATTATACACGAAGAGTTGAGGTTGACTGAAGTTCAAACCTATAGAAATCATGAACCTCGAGTACAGTAAATTCGTGGCTTGCAACACAAGACAGCATTTGTAGCTTAAACTCAAGTGATCTACGTGTAGCCTATAATACACTATTATACATAGGGCCGCGGTACATGTAGCTACGACACATTACAATACATGTAGTCAACAGTCTGTTACTGTATGATCTTTAACCGACAATACAATGAACTAGGCATTAGGCCAACAACATATTATACAATGCATTTAACCTGCATGTGTCTTGAAGAAAAACACATTTTATTAACATTTCAGAAGGATTCTATAAAAGCTGCCTTGTTTACAGCACAATCACAGGACGAAGTGATGAAGCCAATACTTTATGGGCAAAGGTAAGCGGTGTGAAAGTATAACATATAATTCTGTTTTAAATTCTCACACGAAGGAACGTTACAGTCTTAGATATTTGGAATATATTTATTTATATATATATATATACTGGAATTCTTTATCTACTCTAAAATGATTGACCTTTCTAAAGCTTTTTTTCGTCAGTAAAATAATTCAAGTTAAACGAAAATCTACATAATGAGCATAGGCCTGGGTCTACATACAATGAATGAAGATACATATAAAATGATTTCTTTTTATCGTTGTTTAACACCAGAAAGCTAACTCAACATTGTTTTTTGCTTAAGCACGTATACAATGTAAAAAGGAAACAGGCCTATAGTATACAAATGTTTCCCTTAGAGTGTGACTTTAATACCATGATGCATGCGTTGAGTATGGCGGGGACGTATGATTTTTTTTTTAAGATTTTAATACAGAAGTTAAGCTTGTTTATAAGGTTTAGGTTAAATTAAACGTGAAATTACTTACTCAGACAAGCGCTGTCTCTTTGGAGATTGTCTGAGTTCAGAATCCTGGAAAATAAGGTGTCAGTCTTGAAATAAAGAGCAAATTGATTCATTAAGCTCCTTATTGTTTCATAGGGTCTAGATATCTGAGAGGCTCAACCAGTGATGATGTAAGTTTTGTAAAATATCAGTTAACGTAACTTACACCACTGAGATCGACGTGGTGAATTGTTTTCAAATATACAACTTCTGGGGATTGGTTTTGTTCCATAACGGAAATATTTGAAATAATTGGAGGAGAAAATTCTGCGTGACTTGGCTCTCGTCAAATCGTTGCCGACTTTGGACGTTGTCAGTGGCTGTTGCTATAAACAAATGACGTCAGAACGATCGATCGTGCGACGTATGGTGTTGACGCCAGGTAACATTCGATTCTACGCCAACAACGCCATCTGTCAAATCGCCCTTCATTAAAGGGAGATAATAACGTCTAAATATGCGTCAAAAACGCCACTTAAAGAATGAAATCCACTCGTACTACGAGGACGTGTGAAAACTGAAATCATCATATTTCACAAACCAGCGCTCCAGTTTAAGATGGAATAAAGCTGATTTACTTTGCGAATGAAGTACTAAAAGTGGCAAACAAATGGAAATTTGTTTGAATCTCTTAAACGGACTGAGCTAGGCAGTTAAAGTTCCGTGCTCTCTTTTGCATTTTTATTTGAAGCTATACGAGTTGTTTAATTTTGTGTAAATTGTGAATATATTGCTAGCCTGAGAGGAGTGCTTTATATTACTTTACTGCCGAGTTCTAAGCGATATCTGGAAAGAAGAAACCATATTGTTTACATTATTGTGTCTATATAATAAGGAGCTTAATTAGCGTTCGTTAACCTTTATGTATAGTCGTATTCAGCTGCATTTGTGAGTTCTTTAAAACAGTTACTTAGTGTGACGTTGTTTCGCTTGTTCTAGGTAAAGATGTCTGCCGGCGAATAACATTGCTACAGTTAGCGGAAAGCTCAAACATGTGCGCAAGTTATACGGGGGAACCTCACATGTTCAATGTCATTTACCTATTTCTGCATCATAACGTTAAGTTATTCTGTTGACTTTTCTGTTTCTTTCAGTGAGATAAATGGTTCGTTCTGTCTTGAT